>NC_054830.1:23866212-24169242 GCF_018345385.1 Vulpes lagopus | reverse complement strand
CCATTATCCTGGGCCTTGTGAACTCTTAATGGTCTCATTTAGGGGCCAGAATCTAAAGGTGGGAAAGGTGAAGTTGATGGCAGCTAAATGTAAAACTATTTAAGGAAGAAGCTCACATGGTAAAAACTTTATTCCTGTGCTATATAGTGAGTGTATTTGAAATGGGGCAATTATTTTTATGATCATTAGTAAAATTTTTGATCATGCAGGGTAAGAATAAATAATTTTGCCTTGGGAATAAATTGTTTGGTATGGGACTCCAAATTATCCCCCTTTCCTCTTTTTCCCATCATGACATTGCCTTGTATAAAAGCATGTATTTTTAAATTTCTTATTTATTCTATCAAGAATAGCTGTTCTCATAGCTTTGGGCCAGTAATCTAACCTGACAGATAATTCTCTCTCTGTCTCTTTCTGTTTTCTTTTCAAAATTCATTACAAAAATAATATATAACATGGGTACATACATGCACACATGTAATCATACGCCCACACAAGCAATATATGAACTTGACTTATCAGGACTGTTTTTAGGCAGATCACAAGCAGTTTATATCGGAAATACTATGATTTAAGGAAGATGAAGAGACATGGTCCAGAATCAATGTACAACTGTGTAGATTGGGCACTGTACAACTCTGAAGGTGCCATGTATATCATGGACCTTATAGATTTGCATATACATTATGAGTTTTTTAGAAGATGGCAAGATAACCCCTGTTCCAGCAAAATCATATTGTAACAATTTTTGGGCAGCCAGAAGTAAGGTGTCTTGAGGAAGGGACTTCCTTTTATAATTTGCACAAAGATGCTGTATGAGCTAATCACAGCCCTGCCATCTCACATTTCTCTGGAAACTTCTACTCTGGTGTGCAAAGCAATATGAATCATTCTCCCAGAAGTCATAATGTGGCTTTATTATTTATTTATTCAAGTAGAATGGACTATGTTATATTAATTTCAAGTGTGTAGTGTAATGATTCAGCAATTCTGTACATTACTCAGTGCTCATCAAGATAAGTGTACTCTTAATCTCCTTCACCTATTTCACTCATCCCTCTCCATCCACCTCCCTTCTGGTGACTGCCGGTTTGGTCTCTGTATTTAAGTGTCTGTTTTTGGTCTCTTTTTTTATTTGTTTTGTTTCTTAATTTCCACATATGAGTAAAATCATATGGTATTTGTCTTTCTCTGACTGACTGACTTTACTTAGCATTATACCTTTAGGTTGTCCCAAATGGCAAGATCTTATTCTTTTATATATATATATATATATATATATATATATATATATATATATGAATATTATTTATATATAATGGAATATGTATATATATATATATCTCACATTTTCTTTATCTCACATGTTCATCTATGGATGAACATTTAGGTTGCTTTTGTGCTTCCATATCTTGGCTCTTTAGATGCAACAGTATTGGTGATGCAGATAACAGAAAGCTCTTCTAGATGGGCGGAGCAGAAATGAGAGAGTACAGTTGACAGAGAACCACGTGGAGGAAAATCTACTTTTTTGTCCAAGTGGTTAATTCTGAGTTATTTTTCTTGGGTCTGGATGTGCCCAATTTGGTCAGTTTGACTGGACTGCAAAGAAGGATCTTACCTGGATCTTTTGGTGGTGGTGTCATTTTTATGGTTATTAATGCTAGAGTTCTCAGTTATGAGCCTTGTAGGAAATGATCTGCTCTTAGTAGTTAGAGTCAAGAAATTTGCAAATAATGTGTTAAAATTAAATTATATGGTTATGATACAAAATAAAATGATGATATAACTAAGATGCAAAATTAGATTGCTTATATAATAGAAAGCTTAGTTTGGGCCCATAGTTGAAAATTTCCGTTATTATCTATAGCTTGTAAATGTAGAAACTGAGGCTTAGATAGGTTAAGTTCACAATGCTGGGAAGTGGAGGGAATGGGATTTGAACGCAAGTCTGACTGACAGACTCTCACTCACAGTTATATGTCCTGAGCTAAAAAGACAAGGGGTTGTACATAACCACATTTCTGGACACTGCCATGGGATGTGTGAATGTCACTGTTCCCATGTAGGATGACTGACTGCTACAGTTGCCCACGAGTGGGGTGGGTCCCAGGATGTGAGACTTCCAGTTTTTAAACTGGAAAAGTACTGGAAAAATTAGGAGGAGTTGATCACCCTACTCCTGTATGCCAAGGTAGGGACAAGGTGAGGATAAGGTGGGAATCATTGGGTTGCTTTCATCCTTCTAGCTATCATGTATATTCTGGACAGTTTGGATGAGAGAGTGGTTTTTCCATTAAACTTTTTCAGGATGTATAGAAAATGTGTGAAGAAATTGCAGGGCTGGTCTTTTAAGCAGCTCATCAGCCAGGATCCTCAGGGTCTTTCTAGAAGCAGGTGAAGAAGTTATAAATAAATACATAAGTAAATAGTCTGCCATGATGGTAGGACACTTATGACACTTCAGGTTTGACACAGTGGTTGCATTTCAGCCAGATGTCTTCATCCTGTTTTGCACTAAGTTGATGAATTTTAATAATTTGGTGGTAGGGGCTGGGAGCAGAGGGTTCATACCCTCACCTGACTCTAACCTAAATGTGGGCTGTTTTGCCTCCATTACAGGATTTAAAAGCTAGAATTTAGTATTTAACAACCATTCACATTGTTGTAACTAGAGAAAATAGCAATAAATATGCCTATTTTAAAATGGAAATTTGCTATCTGGAAGTGACTACTCCCTTGAGGAAGTTGTTCAGGTTTCATCATCTAATGGTGGAAGAGCTGCCTGTGGGCCTGGCAGTTATACAAAGGGAAATTTATTTGGTTCCTTCTTCGTAAAACCGAAAATGATTTTTCTTTTTCTTTTTTTTTTTTTCCTTTTTTTTTTTTTTTTTTAAGTGTGTGATGCTCTTGTGCCTTCATTGGAAACTTGAAATTTTGTTTTCAACTCCTTGATTGCTTGCTTATCTGGTCGTACCATTTGTGTGTGTATGTGTGTGTGTCTATTCCCCCTGCCCCCCCCTTCCTTAAACAGTTTGGGTGTGGGGAAGAAATAACTGTGCCTCTTCAGGAAATCTGTTGTTTGTTGTTATAACTGACTTTGGAATGCTGTCCTTGGAATGGCTTCCGACATGGACTGTACGTATGCAGTGCTTCATTAACTGATGGTGTGGGAGAAGGCAGCTTTTCTTATAAGACAGCTTCCCAAATGACCAGAACCTCACCCTCTATGTGTCAACACTTTCAAAAATGATTAACCACTTTAAGGGAAGTCTTTATAGATTACAGCTATTTGAATATTTCCTGGCTTTCTTACACAAAGAGTGTCCCCAGCTGATTGGAGCCTTTTCTTCATAGCTCAAGGTCAAGATTAGCAGTGTCTATTATTATTATTGTTATTATTATTTATTATTATTCCTTCCCGTGAAGGAGTGGGTGCCTTGGGATGGTCTTGGGAATATAGGGTTATTTGCTTTTCTCCTAAGTAGTCTCAGATTATCTCGTTTTGATGTCTACTTTGGTGTTTTTTGGAGGGTTCCTCCTATGTGGCTGGAGGACATCTGTCCCTGTTAACAATATTGGTGTCTCTGGCACTTGTTTCATATTCCATCTTTTTACTGTTAATTCATTGGAAACCAGGAATTAGAATGCCAAGCATGTTGGAAGTGTCCAGAGTAAGTAGGATTTGAGCAGACTCACCTATGAGTAAGTTGAATGTTTAAGTGTGTTGAACTTGAATTATCTAAGATAGGACTTCTAGATAATTGTGTAAGTGTGTTTGGATATCTCCTGTAGGTTTTGGCATTTTTGTCAAGATGGTACTGGGAACTTTTAACTCTTTTCATTTTTTAATAAGATTTTATGTATTTATTTGAGAGGGAGAGAGCCAGAGAGAAAGCTTGCACATGAGGGGCAGGGGGGTGGGGGGAAGAAAAGGTAGAGGGAGAAGCAGGCTCCCCACTGAGCAGGGAGCCCAAGGCAAGGCTTGATCTCCAGACTCTGGGATCATGACCTGAGTGGAAGGCAGACACTTAACTGACTGAGCCAGCCAGGTGCCCCCTCACCTCTTTTCAGATACCTTTCTTTCATCTGAATGTGTAACAAGAGTTTTTTTTTGCACTGTTTGGGTCTTGCCTGTTTATTATATTAGTCAAAGTACTAGCATTTACGAAATCATGACAGATCCTGAATTTTTTTTTTTATCTTTAATAACTTAGCCTCCTAATTACATCTTTATCCTCAACCAAGCTGGGTGTAACTAGAAAATAGGAATGACATCACATTAACCAAATTTGGAGAAGCTTCACAGCAAGTTAAAATTCATATCCCTTAATACCTTGAGGAAGTCAAGCTATGGATAGTGTGGAAGGGCCTGGGAGAAGGCAGGTGAAAATTAAACTTTTTAAGCAATTTGTTTACCTCAACTTGTTTTATTAGACCATGAGAGTAGATTTTATCAAATTGCCAGCCTGTTTTGGTCATTCAATATTTGTTTGAAATTTAAAAGCAATTAGAGTTACTTTGAATTAAGTGGGAAAGTTAAGTCATTTATACCAGTTAGGCTTAATATAACAAATTAAAAGCTGTTTTAATTTTCAATTATAGGCTAAAAATTCTGTATTATTCTGTTCTACTGAAAATTTCTCAAGTTTTTACTTTCTGTGAGAATGTAGAGGGCTAGAACAAATGTGCATTTTAGAAATCTCTTGTATTCCTGAGTCAGTGAGAAAATCAAAAGCTGATTGTATTAATAGGCTAAAAATAAAAATCACTTCGGCCTTGGTGGTGTCTTATAAATTACACAAAGCCTGAAAGTAAAAGGTTAAAGGCTCTTCTACCTGAAAGACCATAAAATGAATGGAAATAGGCTAGTATTGTATTTTCCTTTTTGCTACTGTGATTTGTTGTTGTTGTTCTGAAAATGGCTTCTCTAGTTAGTCTCCTTGTGGGTAGTAATAGGATAATTTTGTTTTAGGGGAATTAGCTCATGGCTGTGAAGACATCTAGGATTATAATTTCTGTACGGCAAATGTAAGACTAAAGAAGTGACAGTCTTCGGAATGTTAACTTCTCAAAGGGAATTTGTTAAGACCATACTCTTATGAAGGAGGTCCTCCTTACATGAGGACGTCCATATTGAGACCAAACTAGGATAAAAATTTGTATAAATAATGAGTGAGCTTAATAAGTTTAGTATGAACTTTCATCTTGCAAATGGAATTAAATGGTATTTAATTAAAGGAAATTTTCTTATCTCACATTTGACAAAATGTAGGTGACAAGTATAGGTAATTTTTAGAAAGAACAAAGAGTGAAACCCAAATATCAATTTTGATTTGGTATGAAATTTTTTGATAAAATTGCCAGCTAGCATGATACAGTATCTGTCAGTTAGTGTTTGACCTTCAAACTGCCGTTTTAAAAAAAAAAGTCATTTTGCCAAAAATATGTTAGAGAGCTTTTACACATTTCCCAGTGGCCTCCTTAATCTGTTGTTATTCAGATAATTTTCTTTTGAAGTTCTTATCCTGCCATTGTCCTCTTTAATCATCTCAGCTCAACAGATTGTCACTTGTTGGTGACTCTGAGATTTGATGGTTCCCTACCACCTTACCTTCACTGAGTGCAAGATATGTGCCAGATACGGTGGTGGGTGGTGGGATGATGTGGCCATTGCCTTTCCAGTCACACAGCAGGGGCTTGAAGAGTAGTAGTACCAAACATGGTCTACAAAAGACACAAAGAATGATCAATTTCCATTAAGTGTCGGGAACCCCTGTAGGAAGTAGCATTTGGAAGGGGAGAGATTTCAGGAAATGGAATAGGATGAGGGTAGGTAGCAAGAGACAGGGCACAGCCAAACAAAAGCTCAGGGGTAGGAACACACAGGACAAGTTCAGAGGGCAATTGGTTGTGTAATTTGGACAAAGCATAGCAAAGGCTTTGAGGATCAGAGGCAGTTTGGGATAGAAGGTTGGTGAGGCTTCCCCTTCTTGCAAGGTGTTATTTGCTAGAATGTAGTTAATAGGTGGAAGAATCTGTTAATGACTGCCCACTAGCCACTGTAGTTACAGCTGTTCATAAGATAGATAGTATTAATCCTTATGGGAAACAACAGATTGCATATGATTAAATCATTTCAATTATTAAATATGCCTGGAAGTATTTAACAGAGTTACTTAGAGGAGGCAAAGGCAGCCTCTATGGATCAGTGGTGTTTAAGCTGAGACTTGAAGAATCAAAAGAAATTAAAAGAAGTGGTAGGGAGGAGATAGTGAATTGGAGGCAAAGGACATAGTTTAATCAAATTTGGAGGCATCAGGGAGCTGAGTTCATAGTAGGAACCAGGCGTAGAGTTGTGCCATCCACTATGGTAGCCATAGTCACATTTTACTTTGAGCATTTGAAATGTGGCTGTTGCAACAAGGGACTGAATTAATTAGCCATTCCTTGATATAGTGGCTACCATAGTGGACAGCACAGGTCTAGAATACTTATAACAGAGTGGACAAGAGGAAGAGTTTTTCATCAGACTGAAGGAGACCATTGGAGAGGGATTTTGTGAGATATGGTAAACCATGGTGAGCAGTCAAGATTTTATTCTAGAACTTTAGGGAATCTAAAAGATTTTATGAAAGGGTGGGACATCATCAACTTGTCATTCTGCAGTTGGCCTGAGAACAGAATGCTAGTGCTGGATTTGAGCAAGGAAGTGGTAGTAATAAAGCTGTCCCTAAGGAAGATTGATCTGAAGTGGGATGAGAGGTAGACTAGATAGGGAGTGGAGGGAAGTGTAGAGGTCAGAAGGGAAAGAGGTAGAGCATAGTGGTTAATAATGCAGGCTCTGGAGCCTAATTGCCAGAACCAAAATCTTCCATCTTTGATTTTGTCAAGGATGCTTCAACTATGCGAACAGTACTTGACCTGGAGCCGGGCCTGGCTCACACAGCTATAGGTAGATTGGAATGGCGACTACCTGAGCTTGCAGCCAAGCCTCTGGGAGCCACTGTGAGTTGCCATTCTGGGAGCGGGGCACAGGGGTGATGTTCTCCTGTTTTTTGTTTTCACTTGGTGCAGAAATTAAAGGCTCTTGGTGACATCTCATTCAATCTTCTTTTACCTTATTTGGTAAGCTTTTCACTAAACTTTTATGGAAAGTCTGTTATTCTCATCTGCTTCCCATAAGAAAGTGTTTGGCAGTGGCAGAGTGTCCCAGGACTTACTGGAGAGAAGTGATTTCCCTCCCCACAACATTCTCATGGAGCTGCTTTCCCCAATTGCAGACCAAACAGACTGATGGAACAAATTTGCTTTCTCTCTGGAGAAGACTTGAGAGGTGTGGCTGGGAAGGTGGAATGAGAATTGGAACAGGCAGCATATGTGGAAATTAAGACTCTAGTTGTAAAAACTCTAGCTAGCACAAGTAGAAAAGGGGCCTTTACTGAAAGGGCAGTGTGTAGAATCCAAGTGCTGGATGCTACTGGTCCTGAGGAAGGGCTGGGTTGTGGGGAACCTGAGGATTGTCAGGATGTTCCAGTTCTTCTCATCACAGGCTTTACCTTTGCTGCATCTTGGTCCATATGATCAAATCAGCCAACCATAAATTCAACTCAACTATTGAATTTACTTTTTATAGATACAGCTGGAACCTGTGAGAGGGCCCACCCGGGTTGGGTTGGTTTTTTATCCTTGCTCCAGTCAAGCCTGACTTCCTAGGAATGACCTTGTAGAATAAATATAGCTTCTGGGCCTTCCTTCCATGATGCTTAGGGCAGGAGTTCAGCTTGGTTGTTGTCAGAATGGTGTTCACTATGGTATCATATCGTATAATAAATACAAATATAAACACATACATAAGTAATAGTTTCCTAAGCAGTATCTGAGGTATTATATAAAAAGTTATTCCAAAACCCATTTTCCCCCTATACCTATTACATCCTCAACCACTCTGGTATAATGCTTATTGTAAGAAAACTCTTGATTTGCCTTGTTTTTCATAGTATCAGCTATTTATACATGTGGGAGAAAGAACAAAGCCCAATTTTGTATGATACTTACATGAGACGCAGTTTTTTGGGGAGGAGGAATTGCAGGGAACATCTTCCAGGAAGCGAAATTCACTATGTATGAAAGATCACATTTGAGATGGTCATGATTTATAGAATTAAAACATAGTTTAAAGGCCCTAAACAGCTACCTAGTAAATGAATGAAGCAGATTTTTTTTTTTTTTTTAAACAGAGGGACAGAGAGGGGATAGGCAGAGGGAGAGGGAGAGAGAGAGAATCTTAAGTAGGCTACATGCCCAGCATGGGGTCTGACTTGGGGCTCAACCCCACAACTCTGAGATTATGACCTGAGCCAAAATCAAGAGTTAGACACTTAACCAACTGAGCCACCCAGGTGCCCCTGAGATAGAATTTTTGTTTTAACAACTTTGGTAAATATAGTAGGTAAAATGAAAATTGTCAAGAGTTCAAGTTGTGCAAAATGGAATTTCTGGTGCTTTCTGTGATGTATTCCACTTCTCCATCTTGAATAACATGTTGAACCAAGAGACAATAAAGAGATATGTCTCTAGTTTAGGGTTGGTAAACTATAGCCCATGGGCCAAATCTAGCTGGTCACTTGTTTTTTAGATAAACTTTATCAGAGGACTGGAATGCCCATTTGTTTGCATATTGTCTCTAGCTGCTCTTATGCTATGATAGCAGAGTTGAGTAGTTGCAACAAGAGACTATTTATGGCTTGCAAAGCAGAAAATATGTGTTATCTGTCCCTTTACAGAAAAAGTTTGCTGTTCCTCAGTTTAGATTATCCGGCATCCGGGGCAGTGGCTTTTAAAATGGCACGGAAGGGTCCTAAAGTTCTGTGAGGTAGTTGGGATCAGCCAAAGTGTGAGACCTAGCAGGGCAAGGTATCTGGGCCCCTAGTCCTGCTTCATCCAGAATAGTTTGGCTTTGTTGGGCTTCTGTGTAAGATGTGATATGAAGAAAGAAAGGCTAGTCCTTCAAAAATGCTATCAAAGCTACTGATCTGAAAGCACAAGAAGGCATTCAGAACAGAGGGGGGGTCTCTCTAATCTTATTGTGAGCTGAATTGATTATTGACTTGACATGATGTTTCCAACTTAAAACAACAATAACAAAACCCTTGATGGGAATTTGATAACTGAGGTGGACCTCTGTTATTACTGACTTGTTGGAAATTGCTTTTCAGTCTCTGGCAGGCTGTCTTCCTTTTTTATAGGCAGAGATGCTAAACTTTCTGTGCTAAATTCAGACTTTTAAAAGAAGGTATAACTAGAGCTTATGAAGAGGTGAAGTTTATACTTATAAGGCTATGGGTGAAAAGTAAAATGTGCCAAATCCTCAACTTTGGTTCCAATTCGTAAAGCATCAACACATTAATCTGGCCTTGAACTTGATGCCATGGAAAATGGCCTTTAACTAAGCTAATTTCCTCAAATGTTTCTATTTTTGTAACTTAGGTGAAAATCTAAATACGAGTTGCAAGAGTTATGCAGGGTGAAAAATAGAGCCTTGGGATTGGGGCAATAAGGATAAATCCATTTGGTTTAGTTTAGGTTAAGCCACATACACTGCAGCTGGTAATCAAGCTTGCTGTTGCTGATGAAGGTTTTAAACTATGATGCATTTAGGTGTATGATATACCAAAAGGATTGCAAAGTTTTGCCAATTTATATGGGCAGAAACTTGGGGCATATGTTTGCAAATGAATTTTCAGGGTGTTAAATGGAAGAGGGTGGAATTTATTATTGGAATAAGCACAATTTATACATATGGATACAGTGACCACAGGTCATCTAGAAGGGAAAATCTAGAAAGTGTGGTAGGGGTTGGGTAGCCCTTGCTTCATTCTAGAGATTTTACATACAGTATCTCATTTAATCCTTACAGTGTCTCTGTGAGATGGCTATTATTATCCCTATTTTATAGGTATGGAGACTGTTAATTAAGCACTTCTTAGGGGCCACACAACCAAGTACGTACTTAAGCATATTGGCTCGATGCTTTCCCAAGGGGGTGTGGTTGAAGTTGGAAAGTGAGTGGGTGTCTGGGAAGGGCTCCCCTGCATCTAGCTTCATTTCATGAGAGGAAGGGGAGTATTAGATATGGTCTCTTCAGATCCAGAAATTTCTGAAGATAATTTAGGAGGAAACTAAAGCAGCAGGGGAACTTAATAGCTTGCTTCCCAGAGCTGCCTTGGGAGACTCAATGATGCACATTTAACTGGCCCTGTGAGTGGAGAAGTGGCAGTGGGCTGAGGACAGCTATAGAGTACCCAAGCTCCCAAGTGTGGTATGGGAAAAGCAGCAGAGGCTCTGAACTCTTTTGGGAAGATGTGGCAGATGCTGAGAGGATTGGAAGACTTGGGGAGTCCTGGGATAGGGACAAGAAGGACTCAGAGTGCACAGACCTTGTTGAAGTGGCTGCAGTCATCAGAAGTTGATGCTAGACATCAACATCCAAATGCAGGTGGTACTACCTACTCAGACACTACCTGTAGATGGCACGTATGCCCCAGAGGTTGCTTTCCATTTAAGAAGTTAGGAACAAACGAGAAGAAGGAAAGAAGAGAATCTTAAAAGACTGATGTTTAAGTAGTGGTGACTGAATTACTTCTAATTACCAAGGTTAAGTTCTTTACTAGGAGTTGAAATTAGAAATTTGGAGGCTACATTGAAATTTAGATATAGAGATGTACTGTAACATGATATTTTTGTACATTGTATATGAAGTTGTATTTTGCACATTGTCTCTTAATTACTATAATTTTTAACCAGAATCAGCTAAATTAATTATGCTTTTAATTTTTTCACAATAACAACTAATCTATAATTTTTGAATATTTAATGGGTTGGAAACCATGTTCATTATGTATATTATTGGACTTAATTTGGGAAGCATGTACAATTATTTAATTTTGTGAGGCAGACCTATTATTATCCCACATTTTATAGTTAAGAAAACTGAGGCTCAGAAATGAGCTTACTTGGCCAAGGTAAATTTGGCTCACAGCTAGTAAATGAATGAAGCTAAAATTATTGATTCAACATCCATTTCTGACTCTCAGAACCTGGCACAGGACCTGACACATAATAAGAGCACAATAAATTTGAATGAATGTTCACTGAATGAATGTCCACACTCAGTTGTGTGGCAGAGTCAGCTGGCCAGCTGGTATGTTGGGAATCCTGTTCTGAGCAAGGTAAGGAAAGAAAAATTAATCAGAGCTGGATCCCCTTCTTGGTGAATTAGCTGTCTCTAATGTGTTGTGCATTCTAACTCCTAGCCAACCAAGCCTTTGGAAATACTCATGGGTCCCGGCAGAAAATACACAGAAAGCAAAAAGAGTTTTAGAAGTAAAAAAAAAAAAATTTTTTTTTTTTTTTTTTTTTTTTTTTTTTTGTGGTTTAGAGACTCCTGAGGAAAGTTAACTCTCGGGCTGAGTATAGTATGGGAGGAATATGTGAAGGGCCAAGAAAGTATTTCATATCAGTTCATGCCTCTTAGAATTGCTTTTATAACATCCCATATGTTGCTGTAATCCATGAGGAGAATAAAAGTGGATAGCCTTTCAGGGCAGTTGTAAAGAAATTACAGCTAGTTCTCTGGTGAAGTAGTGCCAATTTCAGACTTAGGCACCAGGCTTCTCCCAACTCATCTAACCAAACTGACAGTACTTTTGTCTGTTTTCACTTTGCACATGGGCTTCTATTAATCTGGTTAAAATACCAGTGCTATATGTAGGTGTTAAAACTCTTATTAGTGCCTTGAGATTGAGGTCCTAATTGAGAACTTTCTTTCACCTACTGGAAGTACAAGTCCTTTTGAAAACATAATCTTTTAAAAAGATAGATAGATAGATAAATAGATAGATAGATAGATAGATTCATTCATTCATTCATTCATTCATTCATTCATTCAAGACAGAGAGAGACAGAGACACAGGCAGGGGGAGAAACAGGATCCCTGCAGGGAGCCCCATGTGGGACTAGATCCCTGGAACTCTGGGATCACGCCCTGAGCTGAAGGAAGACACTCAACCACTGAGCTACCCAGGTGTCCTGAAAACTTAGTTTTTGAGTTTGGGATGTTTTAGGATTTGTGTTTCACATATGGGAGAGGGTTCTTTACATTAAAGTCTAAGTGTATGTGCAAACAAGTGAGTGTTTCCAGAGCCTTCCAACTTCTATGCACATTATACCTGGACTATATTTAGAGTGGCCTTCACACTTACAGTTATATCTCAAGCCTTTCATTTATAATTGGTTGATAAGAAGTCTCATATTTGGTGTAAGTTATTAGGACAATCATATTGGGGAGAAAGCTTGTCAACATAAATGAGTCTTACCCTTTGATTCTGTAATTCTACTTCTGGAATCTATCCTTTAGAGATAATTCGTAGTACAGAAAAAGTTTTATGCCCAGAGATATTGAGAGCAATTTCCCCCTTTTTTAAAAATAAGAGAAAACTTAAGTTATTTTTAATAAGAGAAAACTTTAAAAAAAAGATTTTATTTGAGAGAGAGAGAGAGAGAGAGAGAGAGAGAGAGAGAGAGAGAGAAAGGTAGCACAGGTGGAGGGAAGGGCTGATGGAGAGGGAGGAGCCTGTTGAGAAGGGACCCCCAATGGGGGGTGCTGAGCTGAAGGCAGATGCTTAACATGTTGAACCACCTGGGTGCCCAGTAAGAGAAAACTTTTAAATAGATAAAATTTAATAATTTACAAATATAAAACTAGTAGTGATGTTATAACTGGTACTTCATTGATTCCTTGGGATGCCCATAAACAACTACCGTTACTGTTTTTGTTGTTGTTGAAATTTTAAATTTATTTACAAATGAAAATATAGGGATGCCTGGGTGGCTCAGTGGTTGAGCCTCTGCCTTTGGCTCAGGTTGTGATCCCCAGGTCCTGGGATTGAGTCCTGTATCAGGCTCCCCACAGGCAGCCTGCTTCTCCCTCTGCGTGTCTCCGCCTCTCTCTCCTTATCTCTCATGAATAAATAAAATCTTCACAGGAAAAAAAATGAAAAAAATATTTTAGGATAGTTTGTAGCAAAAAGCCTTGGGAGCTGTTTTTGTGATCCCATTGTTACTATCCTATGTAATATTTGCAGTATTTGGGGAAGGGGAGGTATGTAAAGTCTACCTTTGAGTTTGTTTTTTTAGCCTCTAATTCTTTGATTTTTTTATCTCTATAATCACTACTAAGTATTGTGGTTATTCTTCAAGCTTACACTCAAATGGGACATAACTTTTGCACACTCTGAAATTAGGTAAAATTTATAGAGATGACTACCACCCATGTTGATATTTAACATTAAGGTCAATTAATAGCCAGATTTAAAAAATAATAACCATTAGAACATGAAAGGATAATATTATTTAAAAATTTTAAATAAATATTTAGTATTATCTATGTGCAATAGGGTATCCTTTCAGCTTCATAGGCACTTAAAATGAAGCCTCCAGATCTTTCACAATAGAGTTTTAATGCTAGAGGGGTGGGGCAGAGGAAAGTGTCCTGTAGCCCACCTCCTTCAGGTCACATTTGCTCACCCCTCAGGTTACAAAGACAGACCTGTAGGCTTGACAGGTTACAGGTACTACTGGGAACCAGGACAAATTATTTAAATTGCTGGATACCTTATATGTAAAAATGTGGAGGCAGGAGTTGGATTAAATCAGCATTTCCTAAACATTGTTTTGAGAAACTCCAGTGTTCTGTGAGGAGTTCAGAGGCAACCTCAAGTAAAGAGTTTCCCTGATCAAATACATGGGACAAATGCCACATCCCTTTTTGGAGATTCTCAATGTATGTGAGCTTATTCTAGGCTCTGAGGTATTCTGTAGTAAAGACATATTTTCCAGTGTTTCACCCAGCATGACTTAAATATATTTGATGACAGAATCCTGTTAGCAAAGAACGTATTTTGGGAAGCACTGAATTACGTTTTTTCCAAGCTTCAAGATTTCAGGGTTTTAAACATGCCATCCAGAGGTTGCTTAGCAACAGGACAGCCACCAGATTTTCCCACTAGATGGCACCCTTGAATGAGATTTACTTTTTATTTTCAACTAATTTCTCTTTGGATCTTTTTGGACATCGCTTTTCCCATGTACCAGGAGAGATCAGTTATGAAATTGATTTTAAGGCCATCCTGGTAACATTTTATAAGCTATTTAAAATAAAATAGTTGTGTCAACTGTAAGGATAAATAACAACCAAGCTTGAAATAATATATGATTTTTTTTCACTAAAGCAAGTAACTTCATAAAAAATATGATTTGAACAATATTGATGTGTCTTATTTTTTTTTTTTTATATTTTAAGTCAGACTTGAGCCAAAGTTTAGTTGGATGGACATTGTGGTTGTTCTACTCATCAACTTGAAATGTTGAACTGTGAGGCTCTCAGGGAATCTAGTGGCAGTTGAGAACTTTCTTTGGTTTCTATGATGGGTAAGAAGTGTCTTCAGCCATGACATGTATGTATATTTTGTTAGAGATCACTGAAATATTATTGTGCGTAGATGGCAGTCCATCGTCAGAAGGTGTGACTCTCTCGGCAGGCTGTGTTAAGTGGTCTCTTAAAGTCTCCTTCATGTTCTAGTAAATTTTTGATTGGTTCTTTATTAAAAATGATTTGCTATTAGGCATTAAGAGTTAGCTGGTCTGTGGGTTAGTCAGTTAGTCTGTGTTTCACTGGGTCTCACTGTTGTAAGCTTAAGCACATTAGCATCCCCCCACCCCAACTCCTTCCCTGGAGTTCATGGAATTTCACACGTTGGTTTAAGTGTGCCCAGGAGTTTTGGAAAATGAAGGCAACTTTACTTAGGAATAGTCATGCTTCGAGTTTGTTCAACTGAAGGATGTTTACCTATTAGAAATGTGTGCCTTTTTAATGATGGAGAGGGAGCTTTAAAAAATATAATGAGGAGGCTTCCTGAACAGCTTCCTGAATTACCTGAAATATGTGTGGATATCGGGGTTAGAAGTGACAAACCAAACTCTGTGACTGGAGTCTCATCTTGCTCTTTCAATGCTACTTTTTGAAGGTGAAATCTTTTAAGGCCTCTTAGATCTTATTCCAGTGAAAGATTTTTTTCTGAACCCCAAATAACATCCTGAGAACGTTAAAATTCTTAAACTTCCTAGAGGTAAGTTGTCTGAATTGTGATCTTCTTAGCATTACTGTCAGATCTGCTGCCATCTCTTGCTTCGTGTTTTTTGTTTTCTCTTAGCTTTTTCCTTCACAGTGTTCAGCATGGCACAGGACCTAGTTTTTAGCTAATCTTCGGGCCTTAGATTTTTAGCATAGTTTGTGTGGTGCACTCTTACTTTGTTGGGAGTATCTGTTTGAGAATTTTGATGCAGATTTTGTGAGTGTGGTTTATAATGGAAACATCAGATAAAATGTAATAATAATCATAGTTGGTGTGTATTGAATGCTTATTATTCCAGGCACTGTGCCAAGCATTTTACATGCATTATCTCATTTAATCTTCAGAGCAACCTGAGGGGGATAGGTGTCCTTTCTATGGTGTTTTCAGATGAAAATGGGGGATAGATGTTTTTTTTTTCTGTAGCATTTTCTCATGGCTTATGTTTTACTACCACTTGAAAGATATGAAATATTCTTATCCAAATATTTTGTGGAATGTGCATATGAATCTTTGTAAGGTTGAGATAGGCTGGGCCAAGTGGCCACAAGGTAACAAGAAATCTCCTGATAATGAGAACTCAACTGCCAATTTTGATCTCAGCTCTAGACACTAAGATTTCTTGGCCTGATGGCTTCATATTCAAATATGTTTGGCTGTATTTCTCAAAACACTGAGTTACTATACTTTGCATTAACAGTGCTTGGCTTTGTCTTTTATGCAGAAAGCCCCTCCAGGCCTCTGTAATGTGTTAAAAAAGATCTTGTCTAAAACTCATGAAAATAAATAACATAAAACTGTTCTGAATAAATTTGAGTTAAATGAACAGAACCCTTTTCTGTGTATGTGTATTGCGTACATACAGTTGTATGTGCCCATGAACACATGTTCTGTCGTCGGGCCTACGACCAATATCCTCCATTATGAGGGGCATCTCATAATTTCCATTATAAATTATTTTAGGGGTTTATAAACTAATACTGTAAAAAATTCAACCCTGCCTGGAACTTACTTTATTGTGTTTGCAGAATTCGTTATTGCAAGGAAGCACGTAGATGAGAACATATCTTAGTCTTAGCAGTTGGAGGTGGTGCAGATGTTTTTGTAATTGTAAAAGGATGGGAGGGATGTCAGAAGTAGATCAGAGACCTCAAAGATTCAAGTGGCAAAGAGTAACACACTAGATGGATGTTGGATGCCTGAAGGGCAAATGCGAAGTTTGATCTTGAACTTGCATACCAATTATAGACAGGAAGTCCACATGGCATAGCACTGAATTCTGTGAATCTCTCTCTTTTTAAGGAAATTAGTTGGTAGGAATGAGTACATTATTAGAGGCACAGAAGTTTATTTTTATCATCAAGGCCAAGACTCAACTCAAAAGTCAATTCTTCTGGAAAGCCTGCAATAATTTCTAAAATATATGGAGCAATTTCGGGGAGCATGCTAAGCTCTGTACATGAGTTTTCTCATTTACTCCACAGAACATCTTTATTTGACAGATGAAGAAACCAAAGATCAGAGAGATGAAGTAACCAGCTCAAGATCACAGAGTAGCTGGTAGAAGAGCTGATAGACTTCGGTGCAAGAGCCTACAGCCTCTACTGCAGTGTGCCTAATGTTTTCTGATTCTCTCTTTTCACTGACATTCCTTTCACCCAGTTCTCGCTTTGGAGCTTATTGGAACAAGCCAAGGAGCTTAAAAATACAGACACACAAGTCCCACCCAGATCAATTAAGTCAGAATCACTGCAAATGAGGCCCAGATGATTTTACTGTGTAGAGAAGATTGGCTGAGAGCCCCCCACTTTATTCCTGGTCAGCTTTAAGAGTTGTGAGCTCAATTATTTCTCATGTAAGAGCTTAATTAATTCATAACTCACTCATTTAAAATTTGTACCAGTTTGTATGGGCTGAGCAAAAGTTTGTCTTTGCAAAAGATTTGCTAAGTGAATTAATAGATGACATTGGAGCATAAAGGAAACATTTATCCTATTAAAGAGCACAAATAGCTGTCATGCATAATTGAAAACTGTATTCATTATAAATAAATTAATAGAAGAATTTCAAGTCATTTTAATATCTGTTAAATAAACTTAAGTATTCTTCATCTACCACATTTTATTAACCTGATTACTTGCTTTAAAAAAATGTTTTTTAGAAAAATATTTTATAATTCTAACTTTTGATGTAGTCAGCTTGAGATTTTTTTCACCTTTAGTTGAAATTAGCTTTAGCTGTGTAATGTGCTATAATGTCATTTTGTAGGTGGGTGTTTTGCCTCACCCATGAGATTTCCAATTTCTTAAAGATTTCATCTCTTACTTTTTTTTAGTACTTATGCTCATTTTTTATCAGAGATTTATTGTTTATTCATGGAGAGAGAGTGCAGGGTGGGATAGTAGTAGAGGGAGAGGGAGATAGTGTTAAGCACACTATACCCTGAGCACAGAGCCCAATGTGAGGCTCCGTCTAATGACCCTGAGATCACTACCTGAGCTGAAACCAAGAGTCAGACACTTAACCCACTGCACCACACAGGCGCCCCTACTTATGCCCATTTTTCAGCATTCTGCACCTTGTAGGTGCTCTATGAATTCATGCTCTTGACTGAGGGAGTGCCTGATTGGGCAAAACAAAGCTTTAGTTGAGGAAAACATAGAGCTCACATTCATTTGTAGATATCAGATGGCTAGTCATACTCATATGGGTTGTTTATGATCCACATCTGTGGGATTGGTCCATGCCCAAGCCACACCAGTTGTTGAATCTTTATTCCTGGGAAGATGCAAGAGCTCCTGCTATGCAAATGATATATTCTTAGATGTTTGATGGATCTCCTGGATGCTCTGAATCATAAAATAGGGAAGACATGGGGAGAGACTGTACTTGGTCTACTCCTATCAGTTCTGTGCGTTTCCAGAAAGGCAAAATGGTGCAGTAGTTAAGAGCTAAAGGTCTGACATCAGTGGACACAGGTTTAATAAAAGGTTCTACCACTTAGTAACAGTGTGGCCTCAGACAAGCCACTCATCTTCTCTGAGTATTTCCTCATCTTTAAAATATGGTTTTGTGAGGATTGAGTGAGTTAACTTATAAACATGATTGGAATGGTGGATGGCCAATTGTAAACCTGAATATATATTACCTTTTGGTATTAATATAAAATGGAACTAATAAATTTAGAGCAGTGGCTATTAATAGGGGATGATTTTGCCTCCCTGGTGACATTTGGCAATGACTAGAGATAGTTTCAGGTATTATAACATGGTGTGTGTGGGTGTGATTGTGTGTGTACTACCTGGCACTTAGTAGGTACAGGCCAAGGATGCATCCTCCACAACACAGAATCATTTGACTTCCAACATCAGTGGTGTCAAGGTTGAGAAACCCTAGTTTAGAGCCTAATAAGCACAAGTAAATGTAGATAAATTAACCAAGAAAAGTTGAAATATTAAATTACCCTAGTATGTTAAGGGAAGGCAATTCATGAGGATAAATATGTCTATTTTTAAGAATCTAGGGAATAGGGGCATCTGGGTGGCTCAGTCACCTTGAACATCTGTCTTCGGCTCAGATCATGATCTCAGGGTCCTGGGCTGGAGCCCCACACTGAGCCCCACATTGGGCTCCTTGCTCAGTGGGGAGTCTGCTTCTGTTCCCTTTGCTTATGCTCTCTGACACACACTGTCTCTCTCTCAAATAAATAGATAAATAAATAAAATCTTTAAAAAAATAATCTAGGGAATAGACTGTGATGACTAGGGAAGAAATGCCACTCAGGAATGGTGAGGAAAGTTTGCTTTTAAGAAATAGGACACAAGACAGTGGTGAAATAAACTTGAGAAAGCCATGGGGATGCTTTTTAGGGATTAAGCTACTAAAAGCATGTTCTTCCTGCAACTTCTGGAGCTATCTTTATAATTTTTTTAAATTTTTATTTATTTATGATAGTCACACAGAGAGAGAGAGAGAGAGAGAGGCAGAGACATAGGCAGAGGGAGAAGCAGGCTCCATGCGCCGGGAGCCTGATGTGGGACTTGATCCCAGGTCTCCAGGATCACGCCCTGGGCCAAAGGCAGGTGCTAAACAGCTGCGCCACCCAGGGATCCCTGGAGCTATCTTTATAAAGAAGCATTCAGGTAATGGAGGAACTTTTGTTGCTTTAAAAATAAAACTAAAGCTAATGTGTTCATTAATACACACAAGTGTGCACACACACAAATATATGGCTGGTAAATTATGTAGAGTATTAAATTAAGGTTATTTGGAAATAACCTAATTCATAGCTAGCAGTACATTGACTGTGTACTAATATATATTGGGTCCCTTCTATATATCTTAAAATGATCAAGTTCAAACTTTTGAGAATGAGTAGTGGTATTTTTCTTGTGAACTGCATTCACATTCTACTATATACTTTGCTATGAATACAATCGATTTTGAAGACTTATCTAGTGTTAGAATGATCTCTAGTGCTCTAGAACATAAGCAGAACTTACAATGTATTAAATATATATTTAGCTTATAAATATTTTAAATGTTTATTTATTAAAATATTAAATATTTTTAAAAATCTCATAAATATTCTTGAAAGTAGAATCCAGCCTCTTTGGCCTGGCATCCTAGGTACTTAATGGTAGTCTATTGAGTTGAGCTTTGTCTCCTATCTGTTGAGCCTAATCTCCTATGATATTTCTCCCTTCACTGTGCTCTCCTTATCCTAAAACGATGGTAATATGAAGCCAAGTTTAGAGGCAGTTTTTTTTTTTTTGCCTCTAAAGAAAACTTGTTTTGTTCCCAGATGTATCACTTAGCATAGAATAGGCACTCAATAAATAAACATTTGATTAATACATGATAATAGCTCTCTTTGTAGACCAAGTACAGACATACTAGGCACTGAGGCACTCTATCTTTGTGCCTTTATTCCTCCCTCATCCCAAAAGATTTTCTTATGGAAATATATCTTCTCTTTTAAAATCTACTCAAAAACTTTCTTCACAAGATTCTTCTCTTATTTCTTTTTCAACCCAATTCTATCAGAATTAATCTGTTCCTCTTGAGAGGCCCAGAGGAGACTGTTCTTCCATTTTCCTTTTGTTGGATTTGGTCACAACAGTACCCTTGTCCTTGTATTGTATATAGCTCAAGGTAAGAAGCCATGGTCTTCTATCTGCCACAGGGCAGATAGAAGTCTTCCCCTTGTTATTGACTTGAGTTTCTGCTTGCTATCATGCTGCTTACAATGTGTTTAGTATGAAATAAGTCTAAGGAGATGAAGTCTCAGTAAACTTTTAGCTCCCTGAGCGTAGGGGCTGTATCTAATTCAATTTGATAGCTCCTGATCTAGAGTAGCACAGAAAGCATGCTCAATAGATGTCTCGGAAATGATTGATGCCTTGAATTGCTGTTAGGTGGTTAATACTTCTTTGTTATATATTATTTGTTGTGTGAAAGGCAGTTGATGGTCCTCAAAGTGTTTGTTTAGTGAACTTAATCAAGGAGATAATGGAGTTACTCTGTTAGTCATATAGCTGGTGTAGGACTGATTTATAGACTGTATCTTAACTTGTAAAAAAAGAAAGTAAAATGGAGGGCAAAGAGCTTCCTTGAGAAATGCAAACTAGTTTTTAGAAGACCTTTTAGCTTGATTTAGAGGTATGCTCCTCTTAAATTTCTAAAATTACTGACACTAAGCATACATTAACTGTTTTTCTCTTGGTACCAGAGGCTACTGGGAGAGTAAGACCAGTATATAATATAGCCCCTGTCCTCTAGGGCCTTATGCTATAGTGCATGGCCAAGCAAATATTTTCTTAAAGGGCCAGATGATAAATATTTTAGGCTTTCTTGGCCATTCAGTCTCTTGTAGTTACTCAATTCTGCTATTGTAGTGTAGTTGTAGCAACCATAGATGATACATAAATAAGTAAGCGTGACTGTGTTAAAATAAAACTTTATTAACGAAACTGGTTGCCTGGCTTAGCTTGTGCATCGCAGTTTGCTGACCCCTGCTCTAGAGTGTGAGAATGTTTATATATGTGGATATGTGTATGCATGTAAAACTAGTTGTTCAAGTGTGTGCTTTTTATTACCAACATTGTAGGAACTGAGATGGGAGAGAAGTCTGGGCCAGAGTAATAGGGGAGAGGCTTGATGAAGGAGGATTATATGATCACATGTATGGTAGTGTTCTTTGCTCCACTTCCCTATCGAAAAAGTTATTTGTGAAGTTACTAATTTTTTCATGTATTTTACAAAGATTTGCTAAGTAGTAATCATAGACAAATGTTTGTTCTCACTTTTTCCAGTGTAAAGAGTTGGATGTGTTTTCCATATTTTAATGACTTATCTTATACATGTTAGTATCTCTAACATTGGGATGCATCTCATAGTTGATGGGGTTATTACAAGGTTTTCATTCCTCTGAAGGTATAAATTAAGATATGCTTTATAATCTTTGGTAGCATGGATTCAGAAGAAATAGGGTAGCTGCTTTAGCACTAACTTTCAGTATTTTCTAAAACAGGGTCATTTACTATAGATATTTTAGTTTTTACTTTTACGTTTACTCAGCAACTTATTAGACACACAAAGATTCTGAGAACATTTTAAGTAAAGATTAGAAATGCATTTTTTAAAGTAATACTTTAAGTCCTAAAAGAGATTGGCTATTTCACATGTCTTAATGTTCTGTAAGTAAACTTCTCATGTCAAACACAGCTTTTCCTGTGCTCTTTGATAATTTTGACTTGATTCAGAGTCCCTTCATAAAGGTAAAATATGGACCAAAATTTCAGAAATACCATTCTGTGGTCTAGTGAGGAACCTGGTCATAGCCTGCTATGTCTATTACCTATAACATTCCCTTTGTTAAAAGCACAGACTTTGAGAACAGGTGTTGGAATATATGTGTTTTTCTCCAATTTATCTCATTTTTATTTCATTGCTTTCAGATTCTCTAAAACTACAAAGTTCTTTATGTAGGACTGGCCTAATTAGGAGAGCTTGGGAAGGTTTGTAAAAGGTTTAATGTTCCCCCTCTTTCCTGTCTGTATAAATCAATTAAAATGTACTATGAAGAAACTCACACTCAAATCATGTGTAACTCTGGATTTTACTGCTGCGTGTTTGTTTTCTACATTCGAGGAGGAGGTTCCTCTTAACTGTATTTATGATTTATGATAGCTAGAGATACATTTCAACCAGTTTCATGATATACAGGAACACAACATAATATAGAAACATTATTTATGCCCCCTATCAGAAGAGGAAAGCTGTTTCTTATACAGACTTATAGTTTAGGCAGAATGCATAGTAAGCACTGCATCTGTCTTTGTAATTAGTATAAAAAAATCAGAAAAATTAAAATTCAGATTAGTATTTCACAACTGACATTTCTAAATATTTCTAAGTTAATCTTCCTAAGTAATAATAGTAAATACTCCTTAGTGTTTGTTGTCTTTGGCTTCTTTTGGCATGGCTTTGGTTTCTTTGTTCTCTTTAAAGTTATTGTTTGAATGCAGAGTCTTGAAATAATATCTACATAGTTTTTTCCTCTTGTGTATTTCAGAGAAGGTCTTCAGTTCAAGAAGGTGGTTAAATATTAATTGCCAGTTGGTCATTAGAGAGAGATAAACTGTGATTCTTATACCACATGGAGAATTTTACAGTGTGGTATTTGTGGTATTGTGTGTATGTGTATGTGTGTGTGTGTGTGTGTGTGTGTGTGTGTGTATTCCAAGGCTTTTCAAACTGTAGTTTTACTTAATGACATTCTTTTCATAAGGCGTGCAACCTGAGAGGTAGAAGAGGGCAAGCCAGAAGCTGCAATTCATTCAAAGATTTCTTCTTGAAATAACTCTGGAAAAATAAATTTTATTATTTTTTTTCCTGACATCTTGAATTGCATTTTTTACCTTGCTTTACCTTAAGGCACTTAAATGAAAAGTATAATGACTTTATAGAGCTGGCCCAAACCAAAGAGCAATTTTAGTTGAGTCCTTTTTTACACTGGAACCAGAGTCAGTCAGCCCCTACAATTTGTGGGGCCTGGGCAAATGGTAATTGAGACCCACAGACCAAATATCTAAATATGCTGAAGGTCTAATGAACCTCTCCCTGCTTTTTTTGCTCAAAGGGCTGCAGTCCAGTTCCCAGTCTCTCCAGGGCTGCCCTGTGGATCTGTTAGAGCAGGACAGGGTAAGAACTGGAGTCAGGCCCAAGATTCCTGGACCCACTGAGCCCCAAATGGGGATGACCTGCTTGAGCTCTCTAGGAAGGTATATGGGGTAGCTGTCCAATCTCCATGCCTTACTTGCCTGACTTAGGCCTTCCAGGGGTTTCTAAGAGCCTCTCAGATTACATCCTCTGAACAAGGGGAAGGGAGGGAACAGAGTTATTTGGGAGACACTTATTTTGTCCTTGTTTTCCAACAGCAGAGTCTTTGATTCTTCCTCTCATGGGCTTTTCATCTCAGTATCCTTTGGCCTGGGGGCCAAGTTCAGCTAAGGAGTCCTATAAGCTTGGGCAGTTACCAAATAGAAAAATAAACCAAACTTCCTTATAATATTGAAAAGAAAAAAAATTGCATTTTGGAGTTAGTCCTGTGTAGAGTCCTCTACAGTGTGTGATCCAGGAAAAGGGCCCTTCTGCCCTAGGTCTAAGAGAGGTTTAGGGGCTTGGACATTACACAGCTAACTAGTGGTACAAGCATTATGATCTTCTACAGAAACTACAAATCTGTTCCATCTACCTTATGACTTACAAATATGCTTGCCTCTGATAGTACAAAACAGGAAAAAATGGAAAGAAAAAAATCATTTAAATAATGTATTAGTCACATTATCATTATCCCATCTTAAATTTTCTTTCTCTGTTGGATAAAGAACCTTTAAAAACTGACATGTACATCGTGACTTTGAAAGAAAGGCTATCAAAACACTCTCCTGTGAGAAATTTTCCATTTCAGGGAATTCAGGTGTGTGAATCACTTCCTTCTGTCCTGTCATAGAGGGGGAAAAAAAAAAGCAACATGACTTTATAGTTCAGCTGAGGAGGCCGAAGTTGGCGTTTTCCAGGGAAGATTGCTTATCATGGAGCAAAGCTATGTACTGAAATGGATTTCTGCATAGACCTTACAGGAACAGTTTGCAGATGTGGACAGCATTCCCAAGAAAAGATTTTTACAGTGACTGACATCCCCAAAACCTTCCCAGAAAAAGGAAAACGTGTCCTTTCTCAATTTCACGTATGCTTTCTCCTTGATCAAAAGGCCGATTTATCCATGGTGGCACCTGAAAAATAAATTTTTTAACAAGGTTGCTTCACAGTAAAGATGAAAGTACAAGCAAGTATTAGACAGGCCAACTGGAAGGGCTCGAGTGTGGAGGATTTTATATTTCTTCTTGTAATAAACACATGTGGAGTCCAGGAAGGGTGATGCCGTCATCTGGTGGGGTGATGGAGATCCCCACTGACGCTGGAAAAATACCAGGTTAATGAAGTATGAAATGTAGCATTAGGCACAGGCAGGTATTTTGTGGGTTTGGGAGTCTGTTGAGGGGAATAAAATCTTAAATCTTGTTGTTCTCAAGGATCTGGGAGAAACAAGTGGGCAGAAGAGATTACACTGGGGAGTGACAGGTTCGGTTTGTTTTTTGCCTCAGATAACTGCACCTGGATGTTCTGTGAGAGGACCAGTGAAAGAACTGTCTGAGAGATGGTTCCCCTATAGGTTTCATATGTTGACTTGCCTTCAGGTTTTTACCAACACGTGTGTTGGTCATTCATTTAACACCTGTAACATACGTCTATTTTTTCACTGATTGGAGGGATTATGCTTGTTTACATGTCTGGCTTTACCCTGAGCTGGGAGCTTTTTTAGGACAGTGCTTAGTCATCTGTTTTTCCCCCTATTCCCAAAAGAACTAATGAAACTTTGGATATAGTTGTTATTTAATAGAGATTGGTTGCTTGGAACCAGAAAGGCAAGGTCTCCCTCAGTGGAAAGATCAGATCTGCTTCTACATTCTTACCACTGAGGGTTCAAAAATGCCTCAAATAATAAATGGACCCCCGCACTTGAGAAGCTGTTGGCAAAAACTTGGCTTTCAACAGTGTGAGATCTAAAACAATTCCCAAAGCACATCATTTTCCTAATGCAAATTCTTAAAAAATGTAAGCTGCAAGTTCTAAGAAAATTGAGGATGCCTTCCTCTAGAGAGAAGTCACTGTCCTTTAGAATAGAAAAGTATCATAGTGCAATCCACTCGAGAAGAACATTTCTGTTCCCCTGGAAACAGCCTGCTTAGCAGATGGCCTTCACATTTAGGGCCTTGATAGTCTCAGGATTGGAAACTACCATCCGAAATGGAGAAGAAAATTTGATTTTCTGGGTATGTGGTCTTCAAATGGAGATGGTTTTTCAAGTGTTACTTGGGGGAAAAAAGTATGGTAATATTATCTGAAGCTCTGAATTTATCTATGTCCCTCTATTGCTTAGATACGTGCTAACCAAGGATATTTTTTTTTTTTTTTGTGAGTAGACATGAAGTGAGCTGAGATCAGGAAAGATTCCTATAAGGATAAATTCCCACCTTACATTTCCCTATATGTTGTCCTCTCTGTCTAGATCACTTTTCCTCCAGCTACCCTCAGACAACTAATATTGGTACATTTTTTATATCCCAGCTTTGTGGCCACTTCCACTGGGGAAGTTTCCTTGAATTTTTAGATCCAATTTGGTTCTCTCTCTCTCTTTCTTTTTAAGATTTATTTATTTATTTATTAGCAGAGAGGGCAGAGGGGGAGTCTCAAGTAGACTCTACACTGAGTGTGGGCCCCAACATGGCATTCGATCTCATGACCCTGAGATTTGACCTGAGCCGGAACCAAGAGTTGGGTGCTTAACTGACTATGCCACCCAGGTGCCCCTGGTTCTCCTGTTTGAACAATTTCCTTCTTCCAATAGCAGGGCTTGTAAATTAGTATGCCTGTAAGAGCCAAGGTTGAAATGGGCTGTTGATGCAGAATCTTCTGTGATGATGAGAGTGTTCTATATCTGATTTATTATAGTAGCCACTAGCCACATGTGGCTTTTGAGTACTTACTGTGGCTATTGTAACTGAAGACTTGACTTTTAGTTATTATTTAGTTTTTAATTAAAATTAAGATTTAAATAATTACATGTAGCTAGTGGCTACTATAACAGACTAGCATAGACAGGTCTATAGGAAAAAAAAAAGCATAAATATGACGATGACTGGAACTTGGGCTCAATGTCAGGGAGACAGAAAGGAGTACTGAGGACTGTGGGAATCCAGAAATCATGTGCCTTTTTTTAAATTTTTATTTTTTTAGGATTTTATTTATTTACTCATGAGAGACACAGAGAGAGAAAGGCGGAGACACAGGCAGAGGGAGAAGCACGCTGCATGCAGGGAGCCTGATGTGGGACTCGATCCCAGGTCTCCAGGATTAGGCCCTGAAGGCAGTGCCAAACCGCTGAGGCACCTGGGCTGCCCATCATGTGCCTTTTTTTTTTAATTTTTTTAAATTTTTTTATTTTATTATTTTTTTTTAATTTTTTTTCATCATCATGTGCCTTTTAAAAAAAAAAGGACAGCTGTTGCTCAGCTCTAGCTAATTTTTAAAAAGTATAACAAAAAATTCTTATTTTATTGCAAAATTTCCTTATTCAGTATATGTGCTATTGAAGCAAGCACCGAAATTTCCTTATTAAAAAAAAATGTTGGCAGCAGTCTAAAATTCTTGATCAGATTTTGCCCCTGTGTAGCCATTTTGTGACTTCTCTGATTTCTCCATGGCAAGTATTATTACAACTATTGGTTTAAGTTTTGTTTAATTTTATCTCCCCAGTTGACTCTAAACTCCATGTAGACAGGGGCGATACCGATCTCGTTCACTATTATGACTCAGTATTCAGTTTGGTATTGACTAGACACTCAGTAATATTTGTTGAATGATTTTTGGATACATAAGATAAAAATAAATTAAAAGATGGGGAAAAAAGCCAAACCTAAGAAATAAGAGACCATGAATGTGGTCTCTGGATGAAATCCAGCTTGCTTTTCTGCATGGATAAGCAATTGCCTGGATGAGAGAAAGTCTTCTGGATATAACTCACTACATGATGGTGGGTTTAAGGAACGAGATCAGATCTTAGACGAACACATTATGTGGCTTGAGTATGCCTTATTCCTTGAGAAATGAGAAGGAATGGAATAGATCAAAGGATTCTAGATAGGGGACACTCTTTGTGAAAGCACTTATTCCACTATAAACTCTAAAGGACAACAGGAAGGGGTACTGGGTGGTTCAGTGGTTGAGCCTCTGCCTTTTGCTCAGGTTGTGATCCCCAGGTCCTGGGATTGAGTCCTGTATCAGGCTCCCCACAGGCAGCCTGCTTCTCTCTTTGCCTATGTCTCTGCCTCTCTTAGTGTCTCTCATGAATAAATAAATACAATCTTAAAAAAAAAAAAAGGACAATAGGAAGAATCAATTGTTTTAAGACTGTAGTGAACATGCTGTTGCTGTTATGTGTCATGGCATCCATATCCCAACTGAAACTGTTCTTTTTTTTTTTTTTTTTTTAATTTTTTTTATTCACCCATGATAGTCACAGAGAGAGAGAGAGAGGCAGAGACACAGGCAGAGGGAGAAGCAGGCTCCATGCACCGGGAGCCCGACGTGGGACTCGATCCCGGGTCTCCAGGACCGCGCCCTGGGCCAAAGACAAGCGCCAAACCGCTGCGCCACCCAGGGATCCCCCCTTTTTTTTTTTTTAAGATTTTATTTATGGGCAGCCCCAGTGGCTCAGCGGTTTAGCGCTGCCTTCAGCCCAGGGCGTGATCCTGGAGACCTGGGATGGAGTCCCATGTCAGGCTCCCTGCGTGGAGCCTGTTTCTCCCTCTGCCTGTGTGTCTGCCTCTCTCTGTGTGTGTCTTTCATGAATAAATAAAATTTATAAAAAAAAACCCAAAAAACCTAAACAAACAAAAAAGATTTTATTTATTTATTCATGAGAGACACACAGAGACAGAGGCAGAGAAGTAGGCTCCATGCAGGGAGCTCCATGTGGGACTGGATCCTGGGACTCTGGGATCACGCCCTGAGCTGAAGGCAAATGCTCAACCGCTGAGCCACCCAGGCGTCCCACCAACAGAAACTGTTCTGTCTTAATATCTCAAACTACCTGAATATCCTAGAAATTGCAGGGTTGAGGGTCCAAAAATTGTTAAAAACCATGGGTCAAGATCTTTGATGCTAGTAATAGTCTATTGCATGGAATTGCATTTGTGGAGTGTTGGTAAAACTTAGGAAGTTTAACTGAATTAAATTATCTGCTATCTGGTTATCCAGTTGAGTTTATAAAAAAGCTGACTCAAAGGAAATATCCTCTTTAGTTGTATGTGACATTTGCCTGCATTCCACATTTGGCTACTAAAGCAGCTGTTTTGAATTAAGCAAATTGAGATGAGAAATTTCAAGAAGAGAACAAATTGTGTTTATTTTCATGCTGCTACTCTTTTCTTTGTCTATAGATGAGTTTTCATAATGATTCTCTAAGATGTATAACTGTAATAGACTCTTAGGAATCTAAAGCTGATTAGTGCCCTCACCCCAAAGGGTGTGGACATCCTAATCCCTGAAACATGTGACTGTGTTGCCTTATATGGTAAAAGGATCTTGCAGGTGTGATTCAATAAGGATCTTGAGACAGAGTGATTATCTTGGATTATCTGGGTGAGCCCACTGAAATCACAAGGATCCTTATAAATGAAATAGGGAGGTAGGAGAGTTAGAGTCAGAGGAGATGGGATGATGGAAGAAGAGGTTAGAGTAACATGATTTCTGGCTTTGAAAATGGAATGTGCCCATGAGCCAAGGAATTCAGGTAGCCTCTGGAAGCTGGAAAAGGCAAAGGCAAAGATTCTCTCTGAGTTTTCAGACAGACTATGGTTCTGCTGACACCTTGCTTTAACCATTTTGAGGTCCATTTTGGATTTATTGCCTCTAGAACTATAGTATAGAAAATTTGTATTGTGTTTTAATTCATTATGTTTGTGAGAATTTGTAGCAGCAGGAATAGAAAATTACTATACCAGTGAACAAAATGAAGGCTGTTTACAAGTGATGATGGCTTTATTTTCTACACCAATAATTGTGAGTTGTGATCTGATAAGCGAATTCATTTATCCAATAGTATTAATTAATTACCTGCCATATGGAGGACACTGTTTGAGACACTTGGGGATTCAATGGTGAACAAACCCCATCATAATCCTTTCCCTCAGAGACCTGTGTTTCGTGGAGACAGACATTAAACAACTAGACATGCAAAAATTTAGTCACACATGTAGTGTTATAAGTAGAAGTAGAAGTGTGTAGTCTGAATAGGTAGTCAGGGAGGGCTTTTCTGAGGAAGTGATCTTTTGGTTGAGCTCCAAACACTGAATGGGAGTTAGCAAGGAAAGGGGGATGATGGGTAAGAGCATTTCTGGTAGCAGGAACATGTGTGAGAATCCCAGGCAGAAGTCCCTGGCATCCTTGGAGAACAAAATAATTCTGGTGTGGATAGAAGGGAGGTGCAGGAATGAACCTAGTGGAGTAGGCCTTGAATATCAACACAGTGGAAGCCAAGGAAGGTTTTTAAGCTGGAAGGAATCAAGGACTATAGTAAGGTTGTGTCATTTTGCCTATGATGTGGAGGAATAATTGTAATGAGGTGGGGAATAAATGAGAAGTGACTATATTTCATCCAAAGTGGGACATTTCTGAGTGAGAGGAAGTGGTATTAATACCTGCTGAGACAGCATCAACAAGGGCTGATCCAAGCAAACTGGGCACTAGAAGGTGAGCCAGAGGGGTGGTAGCCCCTTGAGAACCTCATTAGAATATACTTTATTTTTTCCTTGGCCCTTTATGTTCATTTGATACTAGAATAAAACTTACAGATAAATAATTTTAAACAGCTTCATTTGTTTTGTACATTGCCCTCTGTAAACAAGCTTGTTTGTTTCTACTCCACCTATTTCCTTCACCTGCTGCCACAGAATCCATGGGTCTCACCTCTGAAGAGATGCCACATGCAAGCAGGTCACACACGTGGCAACAAAGGTTTATGCCATTGAACTTGACAGTCTGGTTTTCTGGATGGAAGCTGTGATTTCTTAAGCCTGTGCTTAAGTTTTAATTGCATTTCCTGTCAGTATTGGAGAATGTTGAGCAGTTTGCTGGTTTTTGGCAGTGATTTCCAATAAGGGGCACTGTATTTGAACCCCTATAATTCAGCCATAGAACCTCACCTGAGGATCCTACCCTGACTCTTGCCTAATGTCTGATTATGCGGAAAGAGTAAGAATATTTACAATCAAACATGTGATTTATGTTGCTACTAATTCTACCATTTTGTGTGAACCTCAAGGAAATTTTCATACTTGACATTTGGTCTTACTATACTTATACCTACATTTTGCATTTTGATAGAGATGCTCTGTTTCCTGTATAGGATAAAGCTTTTTAAAATTTCCTGTTAAATGTGATGCAAAGGCCAAACTCTTATAGGCTACCTTTGGGGGTCTCACATGGTTATGCCCTCCCACCCCCACCTTACTAGTCAGCCCTTCACTATAATCCCACGGATCTTTTCCACTTTTTTGCACATTTTACAGCCTTTCCCCAAGATTCTCTGAGCTGTTTCTGCTTCTAGAACTCTGTGTTTTCCATACTCTCACTTGGGATGCCCTTCCATTCTTACAGGTCCATCTCAGAACTAACTTCCCTCTGTGTTTAGTATGATATTTGTTTTTCTGCTATGACACCAGCTCATGCCATTGATATCCTTGAGGGGTGTATTTCATTCCACTAGTGCCTTGCCCAGTGTACTTCAAATAAATATTTAATTCATTGAATTATGAATATAAATCTTTTTGAATAGGTGATATAATTCTGAATTTTTATTTGTATTTTATAATGTGGAGCAATTTTAACTGAACTTTCCTCCTTTTTCCTATTAGTCCTCAATTTTTGTATAGTTTTTAAAAGAAGTACTTAAATTTATTAAAATTTTTTTCCCCACAGTTTGGCTGGGCCATCTTACTTTTTTCTAAATTAAGTAGATTTTGCTGTGTAGTCAGTTTCTAGTATATTTTATATGGCCTTTGGTTATGTATGTCAAGGTTTGATAATACTGCTATGAAGTTATTGTTGAATTTATTTTTGAATGTCTTTACTTCATATCCTCTGGGCTTCTCTTAAGCTTTCCTTTTAGGGAAGGCTTTCAGAAGTGTGTGGTTTGGTGTCCATGAATTCCTGGAAGTTCTGGATGGTTGGAAAATGATTCATAGTAAATATCTACGGCTGGATTTGCAAATCATATGCTAAAATCTTGCAAGCATCATTGGCTATCAATCATTACCCTGCTGGAAATAAATAAAAGAGATTAGTGTCCATACAAATCTCAGCTATGGCTTTGACATAACAGGCATTCTTTAGGGCAGTGGTTATCAAAGTGTGGTCCTCATACAAGCAGAATCAGCATCACTTGGGAATTTGTTAGAAATCCAGTTTTAGGGCCTAACCCAGGCCTACTGAATCAGAAATTCTGAGATCGGGCCCAACAATCTATGGTTTAAGAAGTCTTCCAGTTGATTCTGATTTACACTAAACCTTGATAGCCACTGCTTAGGAAGATGGGGGAAAAATCTGAAATTGCCGTGCCTTTTGTATGTACTTGGTATGTACCTGGAATAAACTTTGGTTTTCTCTTTAGCTCCTTTTCCGAGCTTCCTCTAAGAAGGTCACCATCCTGGGATTTTGTTCATTTATTTATTTATTTTGAATCTAAGAATTGTAAATCTCAATGCTATATCTTAAAGATTTTATTCCCTTTTTTAAATAAAGATTTTATTTATTTATTCATGAGAGACACAGAGAGAGAGAGAGAAAAACAGAGACACAGGCAGAGGGAGAAGCAGGCTCCATGCGGGGAGCCCGATGTGGGACTCGATCCCAGGACCCCAGAATTACACTGTGGGCCGAAGGCAGGTGCTAAACCACTGAGCCACCCAGGGATCCCCCAAGATTTTATTCCTTATTTGGAAGATAGCTGGTAGCATACGGGTATTTGAACAAATTATTATAAATGGTTGCTTATGACATTAATTAGTTTTCTCACGCCTCTTTCCCTAGTTGAAAGAGATTTGTTTGTAGGAAGATTTATTTATCTTCTGTATTAGATAGCATTGCACCAAAATTGCAGCTGGCCAAGAATCTTGGACATGGCACTGTATATAGAGCTTCACTGCATTAGAAGAAGAACCCGTTGTGCTGAGAAGTAAGCAGAGGCTCAGGAAGGGGAGCCACTCATTCAGGGTTCTCTAGCTAACAAGTGGCGGAGCAGGGGCACACCCACAGCCCCTTCCAAAGTCTCTGCTCCTAAACATCATGTGTACCGCCTCACCAGACCATGAGACAGCACCAAGTAATTACTGCTTTCTGGACCTCTTTGCTCTCCGAGGATTCATGCTCTTGAATTCCTTAAAATCATGCCTCCTCTCTTCTCTCCAGGGTATAAACTTCCAGTCCAAGAAAAGGCTGCTTTCCAGGAAATATTTTGAAAAATTGCTAAGTATAGCAAAGGGCGCTGGAGATATTATTTAGTCTTAGATTTTCAGAACTTTAGAGTAAAAAACTAAATACACTAAAATAAGCAAGTATGTGCATATTTATTCTTATGTATACCACCAAACCTTTGATGGTGGCTATAGGATTGCCTCTTTTTTTTTTTTTTTTTTTTATGATAGTCACAGAGAGAGAGAGAGAGAGAGAGAGAGAGAGAGAGAGAGGCAGAGACATAGGCAGAGGGAGAAGCAGGCTCCAAGCACCGGGAGCCCGATGTGGGATTCGATCCCAGGTCTCCAGGGTCGCGCCCTGGGCCAAAGGCAGGCGCCAAACCGCTGCGCCACCCAGGGATCCCAGGATTGCCTCTTTTTAACTTTTCCAATTTTGGAAATTGAACAAAAAAAATCACAGCTATTATCAGCTACCTTTATCATTTTTGAACTCTGATTTTTTTTTCTTAGCACTCATTTCCTGGGTGATCTCGTCCAACTTATGGCTCTAGATACCATCTGTTTATTTTCAATTTTCAAATTTATATCTTTGACTTTAACCTCACCTTTGAATTCTAGAATCATCTCTTCAGTTGCTACTCCACCACTCCGCTTGTATGTCTAATAGGCAATTGCAAATGCAGTGAGTCCAGCCTAGATTCTCAATTCCCTCTATTGTCTTGGTCTTCCTTCAGTATTTCCTATTTGATGCACAGGACAAAAATCTTACCCTTACCTTTTAGCCTTTCTTTCTCTCACATCTTACATCCAATTCATAAACAAATCTTACTGGTTCTACTGTCAGCATATGCATCCCCTTCTTACCACCTCATCTACCACTATCCTAGCCTAAAAATACCATGACAGTCTCTCATTTGAATCCAATTCAGTAGTGTCTTGATTGGTTTCCATGCTTCTTGCCTTGCCTCATCTCCACACAGCTCCAGAATGATCCTTTTAAAAACGAGGACAAAACTCGCTTTTGTTTCTGCTCAAAACTCTCCCATGGCTCCTGTATCATTCAGAATAAAAGCCAGGGTCCTTCACCGTAATAAATCATGTGGATATCGTATTATCACCTGATAGGATGTGATGACAAGGACCCTCCACCTTTGTGGTATTCTTCCCCAAACTTATGACTCTAGGCTAAACATGAGGAAAGTATCAGAGAAATCCATATTGGGGGGACAATCTACAAAATACCTGATCAGTAATCGTTAAAATGGCAAACACATGAGGAAGGACTGAGAAATTGTTACAGAGTGGAAGACACTAAAAACACATGTCTTTGTGCATTGTTGGTTTCTGGATGGTATCTTGGAACAGAAAAAAGACATCAGTGGGAAGACTGGTAACATTTGAATAAAGTCTAGAGTTTAATGAATATTGTTGTACTGATGCTATTTTTTTAGTTTTGACAAGTATACCATGGTTGTATAAGATGTTCAGCATTTAGGGAAACTGGCTGAGAGATTACTTTCTGAACTATTTTTGTAGCTATTCTACAAGCCTAAACTTATATCAAAATTAAAATATTAACTAAAAAATAAAAAGTCAAAGTCTTCACAGTGGCCTATTAGGGCCTATGTGAACTGGTTCTTCTTCTTCCTTCTTCTTCCTTCTTCCTTCTTCTTCCTTCTTCCTCCTTCTTTCTTCTTCTTCCTTTTTTTTTTTTTGTATTGTAAAGATTTTATTTATTCACAAGAGACACACAGAGAGAGGCAGAGATATAGGCAGAGGGAGAAGCAGGCTTGCCTGATTCATGACTGGGTCCCAGGACCATGGGATCATGACCTGATCCAAAGGCAGATGCTCAACCACTGAGCCATCCAGGTGCCCTTGTGAACTGGTTGTAATAAGTGCTCCAACCCTGTCTTCTATAACTTACCTGCTATAGCCACACCAAACTCTCTCTTGGATCTACCAAATTTGTTTTTGCTTCCCAATCTTTGTACTCGCTTTGTACTTTGCTTGTCTTGTGCATGGAGTGTTCTTTTAGTATATGGTTAGCACTGTCACCTCCTTTAGATACTTGCTTAAATGGTACAGCAGGAGAAAGAACTTCCCTGACCCTTTTCTTCCCCCTGCCCTGTGTATTATCTTGCTTTTTCTTTGTAGGTGTGTGTGTGTGTGTGTATGTGTGTGTGTGTGTGTGTGTATTTACTGTCTTTCTCCCTCTTCTAGAGTGTAAGCTCCATGAAGCAGAGTATCTTTTATTTGCTCTTTATCTCTAGAATAATGTTTGACATTAGGGAGGTCTTAGACTTTTGCTGAATGAATAACTGAATTTCATTAAAAATTTAGATCAAATAATTTCAAAAGGAGCAATAGCCTTTTAGATGGAGTGGGTTTAACTTTATGAAAAAAATCACAGACTTGAACTTTTCTGGTTTGTTTTGCTGTAGACTAATGAAAATTTGAGGGCAGATTGGCACTGGTCTGTGAGATGGGATTTTAGAGCTATAGGGCTAGATCTTTCTTCCAAAGGAAAGTAGTATTATAGTTATTCTAAAGTCATGCTATCCAATACAATAGCCACTAGCCACATGTATTTGCTCATATTTAAATTAATCAAAGTTAGACAAAATTAAAAACCCAATTCTTCCATTGGACTGTTTCAAGTGCTCAATAGCCGCATGTGGCTAGTAACTACCTCATTAGAGCAGCTATAGAACATTTTTATCATCACAAAATGTGTTGGCAGCATAGTTTTAGACAGACAGGCCTTTGTTTTAATGTCTTCAGATAATAAAAATCAAATGATAATGGCAGCAGCTATAATATTTGGCACTTATTACATGGCAGGCACTGTGCTATTTGCACTCTAAGTGTTCTTTCATCCCCAGATCCTTGGAAGGGGTACTATTTTTATGTTTTAGATGAAGAAGTTGAAAATCAAGGAGAGTAAGGAAGGTTCCCAAGACCACAGAACCGGTAAGATAGATTTCAAACTGAAAAATCAATTTGCTACCAAAGTAAGGCCTGTAAATACTGCGATTCAGAGAAGCAGTATTCACAACCATGCGGCATTACCCCATTTTGTGTGTCTTTGGATTACCTTCTCTTGTCAGGCAATATGTTTCTTTCTTTTTTTTCTCTGCAATCTCATCAATAAAATTCAGCTTTATTCTGCAGGGTAAACTTTATTACTAATTGTCTCCTCACTATTCTGAATTTGCAAATATCTGTCCCCCATGTCCATTATAGATATTGGTTACAGGCACTGCTTACTACTGATAGGTAGGTGTCCTCCTTGCAATGTGTGATAAAGGATAGTGCTGTCCATTTCACTTTCAGTTTTCTCTTTGGGTTGCTGGTTGGGTACTTTAAAAAAATGTTGTATTTAGGGCAGCCCAGGCGCAGTGGTTTAGTGCTGCCTGCAACCTGGGGTGTGATCCTGGAGACCTGGGATCGAGTCCCCTGCCTGGAGCCTGCTTCTCCCTCTGCCTGTGTCTCTGCCTCTCTCTCTCTCTCTCTCTCTCTCTCTCTCTCTGAATAAATAAATAAATAAATCTTTTAAAAAAATGTTGTATTTGAGTGTAGCTGATACACAATGTTACCTTAGTTTCAGGTATACAACAATTTAGCATCTCAATGTTGTGCTATGCTCATCAAAAATGTAGTTGCCATCTGTTATTATATAAAGCTCTTATAATATCATTGGCTATATTCCTTGAAGATTCCACCAAAAAACTACTAGAGGTAATAAATGAATTCAGTAAAGTTGCAAGATACAAAATTAATACTCAGTAATCAATAGTGTTTCTATACACCAATAGCAAATAGCAGAAAGAGACATTAAGAAAACAATTCCATTTACTATTGCACCAAAAAGAATAAGATACCTAGGAATAAATTTAGTCAAGGAGGTGAAAGACTTGTACTCTAAAAAACTATAAAACACTGATAAAATCAAAGATGACTCAAATGGGATTTTCTATGCTTATGGATTGGAAAAATTAATATTGTTAAAATGTCTATACTACCAAAAGCAGTCTACAGATTCATTGCAATCCCTATTAAAATACCACTGGCATTTTTCACAAAACTATGACAAATAATACAAAATTTATATGGAACCCAAAAACACTCCAAAAGACAAAGCAATCCTGAGAAAGAAGAACAAAGCTGGAGGTATTGCAATCCCACCTTTCAAGATATACTCCCAAAACTTTAGTAAACAAAACAGTACAATACTGGCACAAAAATAGACGCATATATCAATGAAAGAGAATAGAGAGCCCAGAAATAAACCCACATGTATGTGGTCAATAGATCTGTGACAAAGGAGACAAGAATATACAATGATTGAGCATTTTAGCTATGCTTGTGCTCCACTGGGATTGTGAATTGTTGCACAAGGGTAAAGTCCCAGGCATTGATAGAGCTGGTAATTGCACATGGCTCCTCTGGAGTGGAGGTCATTGGAGCATGGGAAGATGTTTCCTGAAAGCTAAAAGAAGGAAATTCTAGATTGTTAGGAGAAAGCCCTCTGAGAGAGAGACCCTGCTTGATTTGAGAAATGATCACGAAACTAGTCATTTTAATCTCATGTATCTAGATCAGAGAGAATTTTTGTTTCTTATTTTGGTTGTTTTGGTTTACAATTAAGGAATATGTCTAGATCTTCTACAAAGAAACTTTTTTCTAGTGTAAATTGTATAATGCTTATTTTGTGCAGCCAAAGGGTACTTTTAGAGGGAAGAGAGTTTATTTAGGATGATTTCCCTTATTGAAGCATTCTCTGAGAGAAGTGGTCTGATATGCAGTAACTAGGCCATATGTCTGTTACGGAGGTCACTGTTGACAATTTGAATAATATTGTTCTTGAAGAGAACAGCTAATGGTGGTGATTGACTGCCAAAATTCAGCCTGTCAGGCCTGATCTGATTATCTGTGGTTCAAAAAAGATAGAGAAATATGTCAAATGCAGATAAATATGTTATAATTATAACCCCTGCATAATTGCTTCAAGCTCAACCTCTTTAATTTATAATGTATTGTGTACAGTTTTACCCATAGACTCTGATGGAGTTTTTTGATTGTAACAGATTAGTTGGTAGGGCTTTCCTAAAAGAAGTGTGTGCACACAAGTGAAGAGCTTGAAAAGGTTTTTATGTATTGAAGATAGAATGTTCAGTTCAATGACTGAAGTGTAAGAGACAGGTCTTAAAAGATAAGTATGGAGTTAAGGTAGGAAAGGCTTTGAAGCCTCAATAAAATAATTTTTTTCTTAATATAGGAGTCATTCAAATTATTGGGGCACCATAATTTTTAGTTTTTTTTTGAATTGGAATTCAAAGGGTATGTGTATAGTATGATGCTTGATAACATAAGCCCTGAAATCATACTGTCCTGATTAATTGCAAATAACTTAAGTGGCCTAAGCCTCAGTTTTTACATTTCTAAAATGGGATTAGTAATAGTTCCTACCTCTTAAGGTTGGCTTGAGGATAACTTTGAGATAAACAAAACACATGTCATGGTTGTTTGCCTTTCATCAGCAGCTAACATATTTTAATTTTAATCTGTTTTTATCACTTGAGTCAAATATGCCTTAAAAAAAAAAACTCACAAAAAAAAAAAAAAACTATTGCAATAATTGATGTAAGAGGTAGTACATATCCTGAAGGTGCTGGGAGAACTGGCAAAGAACATTTGAATGCCATTGGTACTATTTTAATTTTTAAAAAGATTTTTATTTATTTATTTATTTATTTTGAGAGAGAGAGAGAGAGAGAGAGAGAGAGAGAGAGAATGAGCAGGTAGGGGGCAGAGGACCACCCACTGCAGGGACCCAGGACCAGAGATCCTGATCTGAGCCAAAATCAAGTCAGATGTTCAACCGACTGATCCACCCAGGTACCCCAGTACTATTTTATGACATAATCTTTAGGTCACCTTTCTTTTCCTACTTTAGTGATAAAATGCTTAAAAATCACAAATACTAATTATTTCAGTTTTATAAAGAAGCTAATATTTTCTGACATTTATAATTCTGACATACATAATTTTTGAAGTCTTTTTCCTGCCTAATGACCTTGAATTCAAGGATCCTAAGGGAACACCCTATTACTCTATAATTGGATGATTTTAAACCACTTTACTGTGATGACTTATGGATGCTGTCTTGCCTTATTCAAATTGCCTTTATCACCTTTTCAAATGGTGGGTATGATAAATCATTTAATTTAATTAATATAAGGCTCAACAGTGTGATGAGAACTATTTAAAATTATGAAGCTTTTTCTCATTTTCTATTTATCATTGGAGATGTCTCAATATCATGTTATTAATAAGCATTAATAAGTTGACTGTTAGTCAATAGTTTTCTTAATAATTAACAAGTTATTATAAGTTATTAATAAGTATTATAGTAAGGCTAGAAACATTCTGGGGAAATGGCAAAGACTGCCTCATCTTCCTTGAATGTTTTAGCTTGTTACTATTGCTTTTGATTTTTTTTCTTAGATGATTCTCTAGAAAGACAAACCAGTTCAGACTTTGTACCTAAATATTATACTCAAGTACCTTTAGTTCTTATAGTTTGTCCTGTACTAATGATGGTTCCACAGCGGAACCAGGAGACCCAAATTCTATTCAGTTTGATACTAATAGTGTCACTAGGGAGGCTATTGTCAATTCTCTGAAACCACCTTTTCTTTATTCATAAAATCTGAAACTGGTGCCTTTCAAGGTTTTAAGAATGGTGGACGTGCCTTCTGTGTGTTTTGGACTGTGCATGGGGTTGAACCATGGACAGACCTTGCCCTCAGGGAATTTATAGTGCTAGAGGGGAGCTGGTGATAAAGCAGTACATGAGTATCACCATCAATTGTCCCATTAAAAAAAAAAATCTATCTGTATATTAGTATGTGAACTCCTGAAGGGCAGGGACTTTTTTAGGTTTATTTTCTTCACTGCTATCTCCTCAATAAACAGAAACAATCCCTGGCACATGGTAGGCACTTGGTAAATATATGCTAAATAAATATATTACACATATTGTTAACTAATATAACAAATATGTATAGTCTTGAAAATTGCATTTTGTAAAATCATACATTAAAAGTATTTGGGCTTATGGGAAAGATAGAATTGCTATAGACTATTCAGTACCTATGCACATTAGTAGCTAAAGCACTAACTAAACCAATAGTTGATGTTTCTTTCCCCACCCCAGGAAAACATAGCCAGTCCAAGCAGACATCTAAGTCTTGCTGGAGGCTGTTTCAGGGGATGTCTTTTTGTTGTTGTTTAGATTCTTTTACACTTTTATTAATGTATAGTACACAAGTCAGGTGTACATGTCTTAAACATATACTTTGATGGATTTTTGTTTGTATCCTCTGTGTATATACCTAAAATAATTGAAAGAAGGAACACCAACAGATATTTGTATATCATGTTCATAGCAGCATTACTCACATTATTCACAAAGGTGGAAAGACCACAAGGGTCCATTGATGAATGGATAGACAAATGTGGGTACACATGTGTCTATTTGTACAATAATATCCAATACAGTGGATATTATTCAGCCTTAAAGAGTAAGAAACAACTGATACACACTACAGCATGGTAAAACCTTGAAGACACTGTGCTAAATGACATAAGCCAGTTACAGAGAGACAAATACCATGTGATTCTACTTATATGAGGTACCTAGGATAGTCCAATTCACAGAGACAGAAAGTAGAATGGTGGATGCCATGGGCTGAGGGTATGGGGCTCTGGGAGTTTTTGCTTAATTAGTTGGAATTTCAATTTGGGATGATAAAGTTCTGGAGACATGATAATGTGAATGTACTTACTGCCACTGAGCCGTATACTTAAAATGGTTAAGAGGGTAAATTTTATATTATGTGTATTTTACCACAGTTTTTAAAAAAAGAAAAATGTTTGTACTCACATAATCCCCACTCAAATCAAGATAGATTTCCTGCCTCTAGAAGACCCCTTGTGCCTCTCTCTTTCAGTTATGTCCCCTATTCCTGTCAGTCACTAAAGCTCATGTAAACGGACTTAAGTTGTATGTAGTCTTGTGTTTGGCTTCTTCTCTCATCATCATGTCTGTAAAATTCTTCCATATTGTTGCACTTATCAGTAGTTGGCTCTGTTATATTGTTGTGTAATATTCCATTATATGAGTATACTTGTTTACCAGTCTGTTGTTGATGACATTTTGGTTGTTTTCAGCTTTTGTTTAAGTAAACTGCTATGATCATCCTTGTATATATATTTTGGTGGACATCTTTGCTCATTTCTCTTAGGTAGAATTGTTTGGTCATAAGGTAGTTCAGTAGATACTGCCAAATAGTTTTCTTTTTTCTTTTCTTTTCTTTTCTTTTCTTTTCTTTTCTTTTCTTTTCTTTTCTCTTTTCTTTTCTTTTCTTTCTTTTCTTTTCTTTTTCTTTTCTTTTCTTTTCTTTTTTTTTCTTTTTTTCTTTTTTTTTCTTTCTTTTCTTTCTTTCTTTCTTTCTTTCTTTCTTTCTTTCTTTCTTTCTTTCTTTCTTTCTTTCTTTCTTTCTTTCTTTTTTTTTTTTTTTTTGATTTTATTCATCTATTCATGAGAGAGAGAGAGGCAGAGTCACAGGCAGAGGGAGAAGCAGGCTCCACGCAGGGAGCCCAATGTGGGACTAGATCCCGGGACTTCAGGATCACTCCCCGGGCTGAAGGCAGGCGCTAAACCGCTGAGCCATCTAGGGATCCATCCAAATAGTTTTTTAAAGTGGTTGTATCAGGTTATACTCTGACCAGTACTATATGAGCTTTCCAACTGAGCCACCTCCTTATCAACTCTTACTATTGTTGGTGACTAAGGAAATAATAAAAATGCATAAAAGACTAGAGTGAAAAGGCTCATTTTGCAGTGCTGATTTGTGCAGTGGAAATAAAGCTGAGTTGGTGGGGCTTCTGTTAAGGAGGGCATGGAAAAGAGTACAACTTCCTACAACCTGTGAGCCAGGTAGGGCTTGGGTATGACTGGGTAGGGAGCCTAGATACAGAGGATTTTTTTAGTTTTTAAAAAATAGAGCTGAAAAGCCTTCAGTAAAACCAAGAACTGTTTCTTTCCTGTTGGAGGTTGTAAATTGACTCTTATATTCTTACTCCTCATTGTCTCAGAAAAATTGCTTATGAACCAACAACAACTTACACATAATACTGAATTCATTACCATCTTCACTGATCACATCTGAGGTCATTGGTTTATGAAAACATATCTTGTAGCAAAACATACCTATATGCATAGAAAATTAAGAATGGGGGTGAATGCTATGGGACGGGAGGAGCAGACAGAGGATGTGAGGGTGTTTTCAAAGGAGTGGTTATGAGTGATTTTAAATCTAAGCAGGGAAAGTGGGGAAATGACCATAGAATACTGATGACAGAGTACTAAGACCCATGAGGATGAGGTACTAAGACCCATCAGGATGAGGTGGAAGTAATTGAGCAAGGAAGATAGAGGATGGGAGGTGAGGTGAAAGAGCAGGATGTTAGTTAGCATAAAGATTATAAAAGGGGGGCAGTTTTTGGTGTTGACAAGGTCTTGAAAGTAGTCATAGGCATGTTGCCATAGAACTAATGGAAATATTTTTGGAGATGAGATAAAGAACAAGAGGCCAGAGCAGTTGGATGAGTCCACAAGAAGATGGAAGTTGCTAGAAAGGATGTGAGGGATTGGGATGGAGAAGAGAACGGTGAGCCCAGGACCTTCAGGTAGGACTGTGTAGGCTCTTCTTCCCTGATCACCTGGGAACGTGGCCTACGGGTGGGATGGGGAGACCCTTTTCACATTCTCAGAGTGCCTCAGGCTCTCTTCTCATCTTTGCAGACTTCTGCCGTTTCATATCTCTTTCCTGTCCCTTAAAAAAAATAACCACTTAGGGGCGCCTGGGTGGCTCAGCAGTTGAGTATCTGCTTTCAGCTCAGGGTGTGATCCCTTGGTCCTGGGATCAAGTTCCACATTGGGCTTCCTTCATGGAGCCTGCTTCTCCCTCTGCTTCTGTCTCTGCCTCTCATGAATAAATAAAGTCTTTAAAAAAAAAAAAACAACACTTACCATAAACTTTTAATTTTTTATGACTACAAAATTTTAGTTGACATTTTTAGTCTCTTATTGGGTTTTTTTTTTTTTTTTTAATCTCTATTATGTTCTAAGCATGGTGCTAGGTGCAGGGGAAATGATGGTAAAAACTCCAAGGGATCTTGCAGAGGATTAATTTAAAACTAAACAAAACAGAAACAGTCTTCCTGCATGTGGGCTGAAGGTATTTTCTCTAATTTAGCATATAAGACTTGGTTGCTTATGGGAAAAATCATAAGTGAAATATAGATCATAAAATATTTTGCAGGTAGATAATTTGCGTCTTGGAACAAATTACAAATGATATCTCTTTATTAGGATCCTAGGCCCTTTAACTGCTAACTATTAATGTAGCTGAAATATTGATATATTTTCATAAAAATTAATAGAAAGCATCTCAGTTGCAATAGTAGTTCAGTAAACAGAAAGTTGATGCAATTGTATGAGGCATAGTTTCCATTTTTCATAAATGCTGGTGCTTGGTGAGGCAGATTGCTGGATCCAAGAAAGTGAAGTTCTGGCCCGAGCCCAGTAAGTTAGGGGCCAGGGCCTATCTGCCCAGTGGTTGATGGACTGGTAGCATCAATAGGATGATATCTTACTTCCTTTCAGAAAACAGAGCTTGGTTTCCTTTGATATTGGTGTCAGTGCCATCCAGCCAGTGACCATGAGGAACATACTTGTTGAACATAACTGGATTTGTTATTCATTGCAGCAAGGGATAATAGGCCCTATGGGGAAATTTGGTGTGTTTCAATAAGAGGGTATTAGAGAAAAACTTATCATAGAAGTTGGGCTTGGGTTTGGTGATTCAGAGAAGGGGATTTTGCTCTAGATTGGATGGCACGAGAAAGTGGGTGCAATTCTGTGATCGAGTAGCTCAATAAATCTTATTTCTAGGGAGGGAAGACTAGAGCAAATATAAAATTATCATTGGTAAATAAGCAGCAGTCACTCATTTTAGCCAAGGGAAACTATTGGGGGGGATCCCTGGGTGGCGCAGCGGTTTGGCGCCTGCCTTTGGCCCAGGGCGCGATCCTGGAGACCCGGGATCGAATCCCACATCAGGCTCCCGGTGCATGGAGCCTGCTTCTCCCTCCGCCTGTGTCTCTGCCTCTCTCTCTCTCTCTCTCTGTGACTATCATAAATAAAAAATAAAAAAAAAAAGGGAAACTATTGGGTATTTTGTTGATGGCACAGTGGCCTCTTATTATTTATTGTCTGTGCTTAGGCAAAATGATAACATGGTCTTGTTTTGTCTCTCTTTATCATGGTCTCAGAATAAACTTTTCTGATGTTCGTGTTCTGTGAGGTCATTTATGTCCAACAGGAGGTTAACCTGGCCCAGCCGAAAGTGCCAGGCCAGCTTCTGGACGTCAGACACTTCTTTATCCCCCTCATTAGCTTCTATGTAGAATACATATATGTCTGTGGATTAAGAGTTTGTAATCTTGGGTATATGTGCATATTAAAAACTGTGTGGGTGTCTTTTATTAAACAGCCTGGACTGTGTGGTCCCATCTTTGCTTGGTATCTCTGTCTAGCAACCACAATAATAATTTCAAATAGCTCAAGTTCTGTAGTTAAATTTCTCAAATACAATGAAGCAGCATAAGACTGCAATAATACTTCCTTATAATAGTAAACAAATGCACTCCTTACCTGATCTGTGTTTCTCTTGCCCCATCATCCCTATTCCCATTACCATGAAAAATGCCTCACACCTACCCAAGCCATAGCTTTAAGAATTTCTGATCTTTTTTTACCTTTCTTATTTCTTCTTTTTTCTGGATTTGGACATTTGGGTGTTTTTTTTTTTTAATTTGGTCATAAATAGTGCTACTTCAGACATCCTTTTATATAAACACTAAGGTCTTTGTGTAAATAAATCCATTGGATAAATTCCTAGCAGTGGGATTGGTGGGCAAGTCAATTAAAAACTTGCCACATTACCTTATAAATGAGTTGTGCTTGTTTAGACACTCACCAACAGGATTTGAGAAGGCCTGTTTTACCACACTCTGGCCAGTGTTGGTTATGCTAAACCTTTGCATGTTTGCTGATCTGAATCAAAAATATGATTATATGCAACCCTTTGTATGTACATGTATATACATTGTTATATATATATATACACGTATATATATATATAACAGTAAATATAATTGACATGTAGTAAACATACAAAAACCTTAAATCTATGTGTCACTTTTCAGTCTTCATATTCTAAGTTGCTATGGATACCTTTTTAAATACTATTGACATAATGTTATTTAGAAATATAACACCAAAATATATAGGTGAATTGACATGTATATTTGGCAGTTCTTAGCCTTCAGAGATGACATTTTATAGAATTTTTTAAAAAGGTATTTGGTGGAGAGGAAACGCTGAAAATAAATTTAAACATAGAAATGGTCACTCAAAGAGTAAGGACTCTTGGATAAAGCCAACCACTGGGGCTGGGACATGATTAGTTACTAGGGAGATGCCAAAAAAAGCTTTGGTAACTAAGGTGCAGGTGCCAAGAACAGTGGATTGAAAAAAAAAAGAGATTTACATAAATTGCAGGCTAAAGTGTCAGCAGAAATGGTGTGGTTATCCTGCCAAATGAACTACTGGTTGTCATTTTTCAGCTATTTTTTTTTTTTTGATAGCCTTTGAGTTTGTTATCCCTCTATTAATTTGTCCCCTGTCTATTTGACAAACATGGATGCCTTTTCCTAACATATTTGTGTGCCATCTTAATTTGGGGAAAATGTTTTCCCATCCAAGAGACATAATTCAGTTGGTGTAGTGTGAAATGGGGACAGTGGTTAACAAGGGTCCCACCACAACGCTGACAAGTCTTGCCCTCCCAGCAAAGGAATCTTTTCAATTGGGATCATTCATACTGACCTACTTGGATGCTCTATTTTTGGTTTCCAAAATTCATTTTAGTCACAAAGATTCCTTTGAAAAATGAAATCTGAAGAGGTGAGGACAGTTCAGATTCCACAGAGCCCCATTTGTCAATAGACATGGACGGCTGCCTTGTGTTAGGGAGAGAACCAGTTAAATTCCTCTCTCTGAGTTTGGTCTGTGGTGGTGGTGCACTGTGTGTCTTCATTCCTGGCATGGCAAAAGGCACCCAACTAGGAGATGGCTGCTCATTGGGAAAATATGAGGGAGAGGAGAAATATGATGGCCTCAGTCAGAAGCCAATTCGTTCTGGGAACCGGTTGTTCCCAAGATGGAAGAAATGTTTAGGCATTGCCTGCAGCTCAATTAGGGAGGAGTCTTAGTCTTTTGAAGGAATCTGTCTTTAGGTTTCCTTTTATCCGTTCAACATGTCAGACCAGGGGGCTTTTGTTTGTTTACTTGAACTACAGAACAATATGACTGTAATGTATTTTACATTTTGCTATAGCCGCTGTTCATCAGTCTACCCACTCATCCATCTATTCAGTATTTGCTGATCATGAACTATAGGTGAGGTATAGAGCATTTATTGCTGAAGAAGATCTATATGGTGCCTATCCTTTGACCTCCCATTCTAGGGGAAGCCAAAAACCAAATAAATAGTTAAAAGTGTGGTATTTGTTCAGAAGTGGGAAGGAACAGAGTATATGGGAGAGTTAGGAAGGACACTTAAATTTATTTTAAATGGTCAGGCAGTGCCTTCCAAAGCAAGTGGTGCTGCATTTGAAAACGGAGGGAGGAATTGCAGTTGGCCAATCAAATGATGGAGGAAGCAAGTGGTGGTGTTATGTTTGTGTCCATAGTGTTTCATACAGAGTGGCATCATCTGCAAAAAGTTAGGGAAAAGGAGAGAAATTATTTGTATAGAAAACTCTTGGCTGTAGCTAAGAGAACTGAGGTCCTTGGTTTAAACTATACATTGTGCACACTTCTCACAATTATGAAACAGAGGATATAATCTATAACCATAGCCTGATGTTTCTTCCAGTAAACCAGAATACCTTTTGTGTTCTCTTTAATTCTTGGCACAGAGAGTTTTTATTTGGGTTCAGCAGCCTCAATAATTTTTACCCTCTTTAGGCCTACCATGGGTTGTTAGTAACATTGTCTTTGATTACTAAAACATTTTAATATGCTGTTGACCGTATATGACACAGTAAAATGGTCCCTCTCCTTGTACCAGTGAGTGAGTTATCTAAGCTTCCTCTGTGATTCATCATAACTTTTGTGTCTTCAATTTTTTTTATCAGAAGATTCCAGAGCTTCTCACTGAATTGTTGTGTGGATTGTTATAGGAATTTTGAAATGCTCCTAAATTTTGTGCAAAAACGACAGGATATTTCCATAGGGGTAGGTAATATTCCTTGGAATGGAGTGTGGCTTTGGGCAAGTTTATAACCTGCTAGGTGGCCCTTGTTGTTGTTGTTGTTGTTTTTTCTTTAGCAGGTTGAGAAGCATCTGAACAGAACCCCCCCTTAAGGTGCTTAATATTCTACAGGGGATGCCACATAGTAGGTTATCAATAAACAAGAATCACTATTGTTTTTTTGATGAGCTGGTAGCTTCGTAGGCTCTGAAATAATATCCCTTAACTTCTATAACCAAAGTCAGCAGAATAACATTGTTTGAACTCACTTTCAGTTTTGCAGAAGTGGGTGGCTTCTTTGTTATTTTCACTTGCTAATGCTTAGTCAGTACCTAATGTTAGCCTGACAAGAAGCAGAGAAAAAGAGAATCTTAGTAACAGCTACCAAACTGCCAAATTAAATTATGGACTTTGAAGTTCTTTACCTCACTGTGTATTTCTAACAGATATTTGTTTATGTGTGGGACTTCCAACAGGTTGCTCAGCCAACATATTATTAGAATATTATGTATACTTAAATTTATATATACATGTACAAGGAAGTGACTCAGCCAATTAGATGCATTAATTCTGGAATGGGAATAGAAGCTAGGTACAGATACTTGCTGTAGCAGTGGTAAAGTCTGAAGCCTATAGGCTCTAGGGACAATTGTCAGGGAGCCTGTGGCAATGTATAGTGGTCAGTGCGTGGTTGTGCTAGATATATGCTGGTGCTTTGGGTTGAGATCCTAGCTGTGAGGTATCCCAGTGATCCTGTGAGCTGCCTCATAACCTTTCAATACATTTCCCCTCTGTGAACCAATTTTTGGCTTGCAACCCAAACTGCAGGTGGCCTACATTGTAGAGAGTGTTTCCAAAACCATTTGTCCATACAGCCTATTTTTTATTGAACATTTCATTGGGTAACTATGTTGGAAAACATATTGGGAAATGCAGAGTAGCATGATATAGCAAAACCTGGGGTAGTCCCAAATCTGAAAAGGACTATGGTTAGAAAGTGCTTGTGTGTGTCTGCAGCTAGTCATACCTGCAGAAAGTTTTATAACCTCACAATTTAAGATATTGTAGGGGGTAAATAGATAGGCAATTGCTAGTACTTGCAAATTGAGCCCAGACCCAGTTTTGTTCTTTGTGCCATCCAGAGGAGTCTGCTTTTGCTTGTTACATTATTCTAATTGTAATAGTAGTAATAAATAATCATAATAGACAACCAACTTTTTATGTTCTTACCATGTTCCAGGCACTTTCCGTAGTTGACATTTTAATCCTCATAATCATCATGTGTGGGCAATGTAATCCTTATTTTTCAATCACCAAAAAGGAGGCACAATAAGATGGAAAAAAATTGCCTAAGATTACCAGAAGTAAAGCTGTGTAATCCACACTTTGATCCTTAAGCTAGAAGTGTCTCTGAAGTCAGACAGCACAGACTCATATTTCTCTTGTTTTCCAGGCATCATGGTTGGTTGCTCTGGCTGGTTCTGTAAGCTTAACACTCTGTCTTACTGTTCTTTGCCTCACTTGGGTTCCCTTGCCTTTTGGGTCTCAGCCTAAAGTCACTTCTGAAAAGAGGCACTTTCTGGTCTTTTAGTCATGTTCCCAGAACCTTTTTTCTATCAGAGTACTTTTTTTTCATGCGTTTGAATGGTGTCTTTAATTGTATGATTTACTTGGTTTGCATTTGTGTCACCCTTGGGCCTGTAAACTTTGGTAACTTTGGGTCTGTGTCTGCTCTGTCTACCACTGTTATCTTAGTCCTTGCACAGTGCATAACCCTTAGATTTTTTCTAAATATCACTTAATAAATGAATGGCTCTATCACTTACTAGAGGTTATGCCAGTGTTGTTCTTTTCTTTGTAGCCCCACCTCAGAAGAAAAATTAAATTTAAATTCTCCCTAATGAGAGAAATTAAATACTAGGGAATAAGGTTTTATGGGGTAGGGTTGGGCTTTGGAGGGCCACCAACCATTGTAATATCTAAGCTTTTCTAACCACCTAGGAGCAGATTTTTTTGCCCCCTTGGTGGTGATATCACCCTTGTTGAGAATGGATGGGTTAAGCTTTTGTCTTCTTGGCTTCAGCTTTTATAACAATAGAGCTAGGAATATTTAATTTGTAGGGTTTCTGTGAAGATTAAAGCATCAGTATGTGAAGTTCTTGTATTGTAGATGTTCAAATATGGGCCGGGGCATCTTCTATTAAGTATTAATTGAATATCAAGAATGACTTCAGTTGGTCAAATAATTTTCATGTTAATGTTACAGTTTATATAAATTGTAAATCTGAAAGATGGGACATAAACAAAATAGTATTTACTGAAAAGGCACAAAGGTTTATCCAAGATTTCTTCATTTAATGGAGATTTCTGGCTTTTACTTAGCTTAATTTAATTTTGTTTCTTCAGTTGTAGAATTTCCTGAGGAATGCCTGATAGTGTAGCTTAAGCACAGAGTAAAAGCCTACACCTACAATGGGATGCATTATTCATTTTAGAGGATGAAATGTAATGTTTAGTACAAAGCACACCTACATGAATTCCCTTAGGATATGCCAGCAGGCAATAATTAAATTATGTAAAAAACAGTTTAACCCTATTATGTATGCATTCTCCAGGTTCTAAAAGAGTTTGAGTCATAAATATTAAAAAGTGCCATTTTTGGCATGTTTCCTTCTTTTCAATTAGATAGGCTCAACAAATTATTTTTCCCATAGATAATAACTTTTTGTAAAGGAAACACCACAAATGCACATCTCCATGGCAACTGATTAGAATCCCTTGCCAAGTTCTCTTCTTAGATGTCTGATTTATCAGCCCCCAGGTAGTTCATTCTGGCACAAAACAAAACTATTGTCATATTGTCAGTTAATTAGGAGAAAGAAATAAGATCAGGAACTTGCAATTTAATTAGCTACAATACATGTTTACATAAGTCCTACTGATAATATTGGGAAAATGTCTGTTGATCCTAAAACTACTCTTAAAGTTTGTCCTTGGAAGAATTTATGTCTGAAGTATATGTTTTTTATGCTGTAGTATGTTGTCAAGAATGAAGTAAAGAAGGGAATATGTTCCCTCTCAACTCCACAGAATAGTGCTCCTCTGTCTGAAGGGACTGAGTGCATGACCTTATGGAAATTTCAATTGTATTTTTCATGGTCAACTCACTTGAGATTCTCTAAGGCCTGGAACTAGTGCTTGCATATAGTTTGAAAATGAGGAGGATGATCCTTGGGCTTGCTGACACCATTCATTATGATAAAAGTCAGCTGCCAAGGTGGGCCTGGGCCTCCAGACAGACTCATTTTGTTTCTACCTGTGAGAGATTTTGGGACTGTCTTTACCAGGCAAGAGTCAATAATCTTCCTTTTGAGTTCCTTTAAAAGAGAAACAACATAGTTTATTTATCCACTTTTTTTTTTATCCACTTTTTAAATGAATATTTCCAAAAAATAAAAAATAAAAAATAAATGAATATTTCCTGAACACTGAACACTGGTTATGTGCTGCACACTCTGCTAGGAATTGGAAATAGAGTAGTGAACTGACAGAAGTTTTCTGTGTCCTCATGAGACAGTCTTAAAGTCACCTCAGAGGAAACTTCTAGAATGAGGAATCAAATCAAGGGGAAGTGTGCTGGATAGCACTCCACAGTCTAGTCTGGGAGGCCAGAAAGACTGGAAGTGAGCCAGGTAGAGAAGGGGAGAAGTGTATAGGAGGGAGGCAGCACAGGGGTGAAGATTTGAGACCGAGAAGAGCATGAATGATGTTCTCCAGGAGCTGAAATCAATCAAGTTCTCATCTCTAATGGGAGACAGAAGGCGGTGAGGGGGGATGTTTTGAGAGGAGGCTGAGCAGGTCAGGAAAAGGCCTCAAATGTTGGCTTAAGTTGCTTGCACATCAGGTACCAACTGGATACAGGGGAGCCTTTGAAGGGTTTTAAGCAGGGGTGGGGGGATGAGTGATCAAGTAACCCCATTGCTGCTGTGTGGAAATAAGATGGAGGGTGAGAGTGGACTCTGGGTCCCAGCTCCATCACCAGGCACCTCATTTCCTGAGCCTGGGTTCCTAAGGCAGCTATGGCCATGGCCATCCTATAATTTCCTAGGCTGCCTATTCTAGTCTATATTTCCCCTGACAACTTCTGTGGAAGCTGTTGTAACTTCAGTTTTTGCAGAGAGGCCCCGATGTTCTTTTCAACATTCCAGTTTTTTGCTTTAATTAATGGATGTCCCCCTTAACTGTAGAGCAGCTCCTGCCCCTTGCCACTAGCTGGGTACATATACATTCTTATATCTCATATTTTCTTTCCTGCTAGAAAGCTTAGAATCTACCATTTGCCTATTTCTAATGAAGTGTTAAAGTGTCCTTTGCCACCGAGTCAGCTTCTGAGTAGTTGTCAGTTCCTGGCCACACAGTCTAAAGACAAGAAAGTTTATAAGGGTGAGGAACAGCACAGATTTTCCCCTTCCCCTCTCTTCTTCTTATTAGCTGCTCTGAACGTTGGGGATTTGTAACATTTTAACACCGTGTTTGCCATTACATCTGCAAAATGATAAAATATAGTAAATCAGTGTTTTAAAACTACAATTTGAGATAAGTATAGGTAAAATGAGCAGGTGTCCTGAATTTCTGACCTGTTGAGTGAAGCAGAACTTGCTAGAATTAACTTTGTTTAAATTGTGGGCAAAAATCTTACTTTTAAATATTTGTTCAGAATCTATGAATTTTGGAATCACCATCTTTCCAGTCAGAAAGAACGAACTTGGTATTCTTGGCAACAGTTAATAATCCGCTTGTGGCAGTCTCTCTGACATCTTTATGATTTGATAGGCTGAATCATGGAAATTTTATCCTGCCCAAGCTGACATCCCAGAAGAGATTGATTGGAAAATCCGCTTGAAGATGCGTCAGTTTATTCCCACATTGTCTGGATCTGATAAACCCATATGCATTTTGGGGATCAAATTACCACAATTGACTTTGCTGTGTTGCCAGCTAGTTTGCATGCTGCAAAATGGAAGCAGTTTACACTTAGTAAAAATGCCATCTATGAAACAGTAAAACATAATTATGTGTACAAGCTCTTCTTGAGCTTCACGAAATCTAGCAGAGGCTCACAGTTTGATTGAGGAACTGAGTTTTCTAGAAATCCCAAGTTTATGACTAAGTATAACCTCCAGACTCTAATGTTTAGCCCCCAGCATTTTTCTTCCCTTTAAATAAATATTTATTGTGCCAGGTACTCCTCTAGGCCCTGAAGATATCATGATGTGGAAAAGACAGAAATGTCCATAATCTCATGGTACCTTGGTCAGGATGTATCCTTTTGTTTGCTGTTTAACAAGTAACTGAACACCATAAAAATCATTTTTAGAAGCTTTTATCCTTGAGAAAATTTACCTTCTTCTAACCCTATAATCAAATTTCTAAACATTAATAAAAGGTAATTGTGATCTTTAAGATCTTTTAGGCCTGTGGGATGCAGTATTATAATGCCATTGCATATATTTTTGAAGACTAGTTAATGGAAAATACCTTAGGACATAATGCTAGATGAGAGAAGCAGAATGTAAGCTTAATATACCATATGATCCCAGTTTTATTTTATGAAAAACTACAGAAATATAAATATATCTATAGTTTGAAAAATAAATATATAGATAAGAGGATCATGGAAATACAGAAAAATGTGTGGATATGGGCATAGTGATTACTTTTTTCCTATCCTATATTTTTCCTATTTTTAAAATAACAAGTCTTTTATAATCAGGGAAAAAATTATTAAAAATAATCTCTACTCTTGAATCCCTATGAAATGGGCTTTTTTGTTTTGTTTTGTTTTGTTTTTTTGTTTTTTTTGTTTTGTTATAGAGATGCCTGCAGCAAAATTTTGGAGTTTTTTTTGTAACAGAGAGAACAGCAACTGATGAGAATTCTCCTGTCTCCTATTTCTTATATTCTAAATACTTTACATCCCTCCTTGAGACTGTTCTTCATTTTATCTCTATCCAGTTCTTCTGATTATATTTAACTGAATTATTATTGGTAAGTGAGAGAGATTATTATATTTCAGGTATAGCCTGGCTTATCTCACTGAGTTATATCTACTTAAATTCAGCCTAGGCAAGAACTTGCATGTGTTAAAAGTGGTGAAATTAACCAAAGATAATGCATCATGTGAAAATTCACTTGAGGTATCTTCAGAGATGTAGGATACTATGAATATACTCCTTAATGGGAGAGAGAAAATTGCTAGAGGATTCAGAGAAAAGTTGGGATCGCAAGAAGTGTTCTAAATGTGGCATGTTTGCATATGTGTGTGTGTGTATGTGTGTGTGTTTTACAAGGTCTGCGTATGCATATATGCTATGTATTTTTATAGGGATTTTTTATACTTAGCAAATCATATCTTTTATATATCAATATTTTTTCAAATGAATGTAAATGCTGTTAAAATGGATATAAAATTAATTTACTCATTAGCACCATCATTGGTACATCCAAAAAGTAGTTAACTATTCTGAGTCCTTCATAACAATACTAATGGTAATAACACACCTAACATTTCTTGGGTGTTTAGTATGTGTCAGACTCTGTGCTAAGCTCTTCATTACATATTAACCTTATAAAAGGTTTATGACCTTATGACCTTGTTTTGTCATTGGAAAGGTGTCTTTGTCCTTGGATAATTGGGAACTACTGGTTGAGATTGTCTAGTATAAGTTTTAGGACCCAAAAGTTTTTGAGGCAGTGTAGTTGTGGTTAGGAACCTGAATCCTACTGTCAGAAAGACCTGGGTTCAAACCCTGGCTCTGTCTTTTTCTGGATGTGTGACTTTGAAAAAGTTATTTAGCATTCCTTGACCTCATTCCCCATTTGTGAAACAGAGATCATTGTTATAAGATTAAATAATACAGGCAAAATCCTTCACAGTGCCTGACAAGTAGAGAGGGCTCAACAATGATACCTATTCCCATAAAGAGCTTAAAGTCATGGGTTAACTTGAAAGAACAGCACCGAGTGGCAGTTGCTATAAGAAACTGCATATGTGATTTTTGTAAAATTGACTCTTATGGCTGTAAAAAAGGATAAAATTTATCCAGGATTTGGAAATTTTAAGCCTTGTCCAAGCTGAAATTTGACAGGAAAGGAGAGAAAATTTAAGAGATTAACTAGAGCTAGGCAAAGAAGTTGGGGTTCTGTCATCTATATTGCCAGCTATTGATTCTCCTTACCCATGGGATTTGGTGTCCTTTGGGAATACAAGTGGATCTGTTTTCTTAAATATGTGCTCCTTCTGCCTTAGTCTTGTTCCTGGCATCTGTTGTATCTGGCCTTGTGACCTGATGGTAGTTTTGGTGGTCATGCCCACAGCTGGCAAGGCTGTTGTTATTTTAATGCCTTTAAATAGTCTGTCTGAACCACAGTCCTTGGATACCAAAAATCAACATTATAAAAGATAATGGCCCCTAATGATGTGGGTTGTTAGGTGGTTAGCTGAGTTACAGAGGGTCTTGTTACTGGGCAAGAGTTTGGACAGACATTAATCAGATGCTGTGTAATTGGGGTCCTGCTCAGAATACAATGTACTCCAGTGACTCAAATTGTAAAAAGATACTCCCCTTTTCTAAGAGAGCACCCTGGATTGTGGGGACAACAATTTGGAGATGGGTTTAATGAGGAAAATTTCCATAGCAATTTTAAGTATTGTCATACACAGCTGTGGAACAAAGGCTCCTGCTTGCTTTAATTATTTAGTTGTCTGGAGTCTGAAAATAAAATCTGAGGGCAGATGGAACCTGGTTACCATATTCCCTGATAATTTCTTCAATGGAGATGTTGTTGATGCCTGGGTAGCAGATAGTAAGGATTGGTTTTTTGTTGTTATTGTTGTTGCTGTTTAAAGAAATGGGGATTCTATATGAGACAGGCAGTTATGTTAAGAGAGGGCAGAGTTTTATGGAGTGTTAAAAGAATTTATGTGCAAATACTTTTGAAGACACAGATTCAAAGACAACCTCAAACTGACTTAGTGGCTTCATAATGAGACACACACACACACACACACACACACACTCACATGTGCACTTATGCATAAGCACATGCACACATACTTCTTTCTTCAAAGAAACCTGTCTTGCTGAGTGTCAGTGGCTTTTGGGGGCCACATTATGTCCTTTTTATGTACGTGGAAGATTTTTCAATGCTTTCTAAATATATACCTGATTAAATGTACATGTCACTTTAAAAACTTCAGGGGATCTCATTACAAATGTTTGCATGTCTCTTAATAAAAATGAGACTTTAAGTAGAGTTAGCAGAACAAAAGTAAAATTAAATCATGCATGCGATACACAAATATATTCTGAATGCTAACTCTGTGCCAGGCCTCATTTTGGGAGATGGAGCACACTGGTGTAAACAATTGTGATACCCCACTGCTGCCTTCATGGAACTTAGAACGATCTGAGTAATACACCCAAGATTGTATTGTGAGTATTCTCCAAGCAATAAAAATATCTCCCATGAGGTCCTCTACACAAGATTATTCTTTGTGTTAGTCTATGAGCTTGTCATGAGATGGAATTTTCTTAGCACTTACCAAGCTCATTGTAAATAAATATTTAATTCTTATTCCCAAGGTCTCAATTTGTTCTTTGTATTTTCTGTTTTTAATATACTTTTTTTCTTGGAGAATAGTCACAAGGTAATTGGGATGATTCAGGGGGTACTTATTCCTGATCTGTTGTAGACATAGTATATTTAGGGGGAATGTGTCTTTTCATTATGTCTGGAACATTTTCAGTTGGTACTTTACTTATTAAGTCATTGAAAAAAAAAGGTCTTGATGCAGATTTTAAAGAAATTGCTGTAAAAGGGTGCCTGGGTGGGTCAGTTATTGGTTAAGCCTCTAGTCTGGCTTTGGTTTTGATTCAGGTCATGATCTCAGGGTTGTGGGATCCAACCCTGGGTCATGGAGCCTGCTTAAGATTCTTTCTCCCTTTCTAAAAAACGAAAAGAAAAACTACTGTAAAATCATGTATAATTCAAGAGTATACCATAACTTTATAATTGAATTTTTCTCAAGTAGGAAATAATTATTTTTGTCCTAATTAGGATGAGTAGGACTTAACTGTATCTCTTTTAAGCTGGAAGCCAAGAAATACAAAAGTGGCCAGAAAAATCTGTCTTCCACCAGCTACCACAATAGGTCTTAGAGTTACTTAAGGTCAGAGGCTATTAGGCCACTTTCCTTCTCTCAGGCACTTAATCATACATAGTTTAATCAAGTCAAGAAGGAGATGCTGGGTGATCCCATTCTTGATGGACTCCGATAAACTGGCAATGGGCAGAAATGTTTTCCCAGAGGTTTAGGTTTCAACTGTGCAAAGAAACTTCTACACTGTCTTTCAGGAAATACGAGCCCAGGTACAATATCAGCTTGTCTTTTGCCCAAGTGCTTTCTTACCTTGAAGGCGCAAAATACTCTGGATCTAACACATGTGTGATTTCAATGCCAGTGGTTGAGGAATGCATTTTATTTTTCTAAAGCAATTAGTAGCATAGGCTTGGTTGCATTTTAGGAGCTTGAGCTTAGAGACACTCAAAATTCTCTATTATTGTTGCCAACTGTTTTTCACTCTAGATGCAGTACAATCAGATATGAGTTCCCCAATTAGGACATTTCCAGAGGCATTATACAGACACAAAATCATTATAATCAAATTTTGTAATTTTAATTTACCTTTACAGCTTAAATGAGTGTATACATGTTTTGGATAATTGAGAGAAGCCAATTTTCATCTTCAATACGAATCATTTTTATGTCCCCCCAAGATGCACTGCAATTCATGGATAAGGTAACTTGAGATTTCAAAACCCAAATGGAATTTTTTACCTGAGAACATTCTTGGTTTTAAGTGGTTATTGGGGAAAGTGACTGTAGGCTTTGGATATTGCTAGCAGGCTAAGACCTTCACTTATATGGCCTGTGGTGTTCTGCCTAATGGTGGAATACAAAGATGGCCAAACCAACATTCTGATGACTATTTTGATTCAAGCATTGGAAGAAATTATGTTTTTGTAATTTGACTCTGAGCTAATGGCAACATTTGCTTCTTGTGTAGCCAAGCATGTTAATAAAGCATCCTTTTCTGAAAGCAGTCCAGAGAACAGGATTCTAGAAGCAAGGAGGAATTCTATAGAAACATATTAAGGCATTATGTTCCTAGTGTTTAAAGAAGAAATTGAAGAACTAATTTATTGTGAATAAGAGCATATTCTTAACCTTTTATTCTTTTCTGATAGCAAAATACATGTATCTGATGAGATATTGTCTTAGGTTTTTGTTTTGTTTTGGCTTCTGCTGAGGGTATAACCTGTTGTACCCATTGAAGCAAACTGCTTTCGTCAGTCCTCCCCTGGTGCCTAGGCTGTGCATATATAGACAGAAGATTATGGAGTTGGGAATGGATACTTTGCTAGGTTGGTGTTTTAATCAGATGTTTAGAATTGCTTCATGTCCTTTTTTTACTGATTCCGCTCCTAGTTCCTTAAAAAGGAAACGAAAATTAAGGAAATAGGGATTAGAGTGTGCTGATTTCTCATACTTCTCAAATAAAGCTTTGATTTATATGTAGTTCTCCCAAGAAGAGCATACTAATTCCAAAATGACTCCATCCTATGTTTTGTAAGTAAAAAAAAAAAAAAATGAATACGGGCATTTTCATATATTCAAATAATAATGGTGATAAACTTCCAAAATATAAACTTCCATGAGAGAAGTCTGTACATGGCACAGAAAGGACAAAGAAGGAGTAGCAATTCCATTTGCTTGGTGTGTTTGCTGAATTCAATTCCTGAGGGATCCAGCAAAGATTCATAAGGATTATTGAGCCAGTTGTTAGGGAGATGGTAATGAAGTTGGGGTGAAATGAGGAAGGAAAAGTAGGCAGAAGGACTGACAGCAGTTTAGGCCAGGAGGAATGAGACAGCAAGGTCTGACAAGTTCGGTGTCCTGTCTGAGGGCTGCTGAGCGGAGTCAAGTAACAAAGAGTAAGGCACTTAGCACAGTGCCTGGTACATAGCAAGTACCTATTAAATGGTACCTTAAAAATAAAAGCTGCTTCCAGTGGTGTGCAGGTAAATGGTTAACAACTGGCTCATAAAAGGGAGGGAGACTCCTGATTTATATCATTTGCATAGGTCTTTGATGTAATTACCTTCACTAGCCAATTTTAAGCTACCAATGTGAGGTCTTTGAACTCAGTTGAGAAGAGATGCACAGTCAGCTCTCCCAAGCTGGTAACAAGCTGGTTTCAGCACACCACTGACTGCTTTTTTTTGTTTTTTAAGATTTTATTTGTTTATTAAAGAGAGAGGTCTCGTGCACACAAGGAGGAATGGGGTGGGGGAGGGGAAGAGAGCTCCAGAGAAGCAGACTCCCTGCAGAGCAGGTGGCATGACCCAAGTCTCTATTCCAGGATCCTGATCATGACCCGAGCTAAAGGCAGATGCTTACCCAGCTGAGCCACCCAGGTGCCCCTGACTGCTTCCTTCTTATGTATAATACTTGAGATCTTTGCAGCCCCTCTTTTCTATCTGAAGGGTATTCTCTCATTAATCCTGGTTTAAGCAGCAGAAAGTTAACTCAGTTACTAAAAACAAATGATATTAATGTGAGCTGTATTATTGGAAATAATTGCTAGGCCCTGGGATATGAATTTTGCTTGGGGGAATTTCTAGATTTTCACATTTTTGGCCAAGAGCCACTTGGAGTTTTAGACATGAGAATAGGAACGTTTTTTGATTCTCGGCTGGATGAGGGTGGCCCTGGTGGGAGGAACTGACTAATATGAGTCACTTGTTAGAGCTGGGAGGAATGTTAGGCTGGGAGGAAAGATATTTTTGCTCACTAAAATTAAGTATTTTTCAGGTTTTTTTTTTTTTTTTTCCTGATGAAAGTTTGAGTAAGCAAAATGTATGGGAAATAAGTTAAGGGAGCAGTCCAGGGTTCTGTGTGGTGGAGGAGAGTAAGAAATGAAGACAGAGCAATCCCGAAACCTGGTTTTAGGTGGGGGTCTGTCATGCAGGAAGAGTAATAATGTTGTAGAAGATACCTGTTTACAGCTGCTCACCTACCATGCTGGCCTTGGTGCTGAGTGATGGACACATGTTATTTCTTCATCCTTCACAATAACCTTGAGAGATAAATCCTAAAATCCATTCAGCTGCTCAAGCTGGAAACTTAGGAATCATCTTTGATTGTTCCACTCACCCACTCTATCCTATTTATAACCAAGTCCTGATGATTATCCATACAATTATATTTCAAAGCCATTTGACTCCTCCTCATGTCCCTGACTAACCCCCTGGTCTAGACCACCATTGGTGTTCACTTCTGATCTGGTGCCCCTGAGTCCACAGTTCCCTTTATCCATTTTCTTTTTTTTTTTAATTTTTATTTATTTATGATAGTCACAGAGAGAGAGAGAGGTAGAGACACAGGCGGAGGGAGAAGCAAGCTCCATGCACTGGGAGCCTGATGTGGGATTCGATCCCGGGTCTCCAGGATCGCGCCCTGGGCCAAAGGCAGGCGCCAAACCGCTGCGCCACCCAGGGATCCCTCTTTATCCATTTTCTATATGGCAGCCAGAGTGCTGCTCTTAAAAATATGTGTCTTATCATGTTATTCTGCTTAAACACTTTTGCTAGCTCTCTGTTACCTTTAGAGTGAGGTCCAAATTCCTTCTCGTGCTCTATTACTCACCATGCCCCCTTGTTTTCTAAGCTTCAGAGCATTGATCTGTCAGGTTTTCAAATATCCAATATCTGCTTTGTCCTTGTCTAAAGCCCAGTTGCTTCTGCTTCCTTTCTCCACTCTGGGTTTTTTTCATTCTTGAGGTCTCCACTGAAATGTTACCTTTTAAGAAAAGACTTCTCTGATTTTATAATCCAAGTAGGTCTTTCCCTTTCCCTGATATTTCTGTTTCAGCACCCTGTTTTCTTTGTGGCATGTTCTATTGATTTTTTTATGTGCTTTCTTGTTTTCAGCTTCCTTACCCAGTAGGTACCAGATCTCTCTTGTTTACCAAGGTTTCTTCAGTCGGAGGCACGTTGTGTCTCAAATAGTAGAGGCTCAATAAACAGTTGGTGAATGAATAAAAAAAAAACTAAGCTGTAGTCTAAAGTCAGTTGGGTGTTAGGCTGTTGCCTCTTCTGTAAGCAATCAAGTTCCCTCCCATCCCCCAACCCAACCCCCACCTTCTGTTGTGCAGTGGCACTAAGGATGGGGGGTTGGCTTATGATGTCTTTATAGTCAGAGCCAGATCTGGAGTGACCCCTGACTTTAACCAGCATTCATTTGCTGATCATTCTCAAATCTGGGACTCCATAATCTGCTTTTATCCCACATTTTAATGCTGACTGGGCATCTTTTGATTGAACCTCAGGTGCCTCAAATGTAACTTGTAAAAATTGAATTCATCAAATTCCCAGTTTCTTTTTCTGTATTCCTCATCTCACCAAACAGCACTTTATCTACTCAGTTCTCTAAGTCAGAAACAGTTGCTTGCTTCCTATTTGGAGATTTTTCTTATCTGTAAATCAGTCACAGAATCTACCAGTTTGAACCTCTGTGTGTCCTTTGACTCAGGGCCCTTCTTTATCTACCTACCATCTCTTCCTTAGCTCAGGCCACTGTCTTCTCTGACTGCAGCAACCTCCTCACTGTCTCCCTGCTCAAGGCAGGTCAGCACCAGTATATCCCAAGGTTAGGTATCTGGTTAGGGTTAGGGTTACATATCTGATTATGTCAGACCTTTCTTGAATTCTTACATAGTCTCCCATAACTATTGAGAGGAAGTTCAAATCCCTTAGCACATTACAAGGGCCAGGGAAGACACTGTACTAAGTTATGCACAAATTGTGAAGACTTTATAGGGCAAGGATATGAAGAACAAGACCTGCTATATCACTTGTGCACTCATTGAGAAAGCAGTACCTGGGCTTTGTGCTTGCTGTTGTGTATTCAGAGAGGACAAATGTCTCTTTTTTGTCAGAGCTCCTTCTTCTTTATATATAATCTCATCTCTTTTTAGTGGTCATTTTTCATTTCTATATGTACACGTGTGTATGTGTATGTGTTTATTTCTGTTAGTTTCTACAATGTGTGATTATAACTGGTTATGTTCCAAAGGCAACCAAGGCCTTTGGAATTGGTAGGAATTGATCAGTGTTTCTTCGTGTATGCTTCAGAGTCCTAGTACCTGAAGTCAGAATGCAAGCATGTTATCAGTGTAGTCTTGTGGACTCAAATACTAAGAATTTTCTGAAAAATTCAAAAGCATCTAGTTTGTCCTTTTACTCACTGCCACTGCCTCCACCATAACAGCAATTAACCCTTACTGAGCAAAAAATTAGGGGATTGTGACAATCAACTGAATGAATCATGACTAATGTGTTTTAAATGAAAAAGATTAGAATTGAGTGGAATAGAATAGAAATATCAGAGTTTCTCATGTTTAGTAAGTACAGGAATTGTTTCATGAAATTTTCATTTCTGTGAAACCCATGTTATATGAACTGCTGTTGTCACCAGTACCCCATTCCACTGTTCTTTCTGGGCATGCAAGTGCGCTACATTTTCCAGATGCCTTTCATGTATGGCCATATGACTAAATTCTGGCCAATACGAGCAAACCTGAATATTCCACTTTCAAGCATGGCCTATAAAAACCTCTATTCAAGTAATTGTTCAAGGTGTTTATTATAGTAGGAGGCCTATTCTAAAGTACATTTCAGAAAAATTTTCAAAGCCTTTGTATTATTACATTTAATTCTCATAACTATGTGAAATAAGTATTATTACCATTCCCATTGCACAGATACCAAAGCTGAGATACAGAGAGGTTAAGTTACTTGCCCATGGTCATACAGCTAGCAACTAGTGGAGTCAGAATTTGAAACAAGGCCACTGGGCTGCAGAGCCCAGGTTGTCCATCATGACATTTTGCTATCTCTCATGGTGATGCCTGTGTTTCATGCACAGACTCTGCCAACATCAAGAGCTTTTCTCACACCTGAGGTGGCTGGAGCTCAGTTTCCAGTTATCTTTTTGTTGTTGTTGTTTTGAATCTGTATTTATAAACATGATCTCTCCAGACACTGTGAAAATATTATTGTGAAATATGACTCTGAAGGCTTCAAAGTGTCATGTTGGAGATTAGCAGTGTTATTCCCAGGGATTCTAATGTGTGTGTGGCTGCCAAAAATCCCTTCCACTGTTTTGGAAAAGACAAAGGGGGGTATAGTCCCATTTATAGGGGCGTAGGGTAATTTTTAACATATGGCTCATGATTTACTATCTTGAGGAAACTTTTATCTGTGGCTCAGTAGCTAGGCCTCGTCAAGCCAAAGATGATGAAAGTGTTTATGAGGAATGGATTTGCCAGTTCAATTATTATTTTAAGGGAATGGCCAACAGGAAAATTATACTGTTATAGCTTTTAGAAACTAAACTCCAATTGTGTCTGTGTGGACAGCTGGATTGTTTTTAGAGCAGTTTATTCTGTTTCTCTTATATCTTCTCAATAACTCATCTGAAGTAGTTTTGGTCTTTGATGTATTAAAAAAAACAAAACAAAACAAAAGAAGGAGAAGAAAGAAAGCCATCTGTCCTGTTACTCAGCAGTGAATTTAGAGGGGAACTGCCCAACTGTGGATAAGTTGCCAGGACTCCATTGAAGATGGGCTGTATTTTTAATATACTTTAAATTAACTTTTTCTTATACTCTCAAGATCACAAAGGACATGGTGGGTATTGCTTGTATATTTTGTCAAAAATCTCCATTAGGAGGGAGTGGGGACAGTTTTCTTACTTGTCTAACAAGAGTATGGTATGCGCTGTTCAGTGTGTGGCATAGCCAATGAGCCATCCCTGTTTCTGAGAACCCCCCTGCCAAGTCACCATCTTTCCTAGTGCAGCAGCTTGCCAAATGGGGGTGGGATAGTAGATGTTGCTCCTTCCAGGCACAGGTGATAGCAGAGTGGATTGTCTGTGGAGGATTTAGAAATAATAATAAGCAGGGCATCCCTGGGTGGCTCAGGGGTTTGGCACCTGCCTTCGGCCCAGGGAGTGATCCTGGAGTCCCGGGATCGAGTCCCGCATTGGGCTGCTTGCATGGAGCCTGCTTCTCCCTCTGCCTCTGCCTCTGTCTCTGCTTCTCTCTCTCTCTCTGTCTCTGTTTCTCATGAATGAATAGAAATAATAATAAGCAGTGTGCTTTTATTCACAATAACCTCGTGTTCATAAATAATGCCAGTGATAAATTTTTGTACCAATGGGACCACTCTTACTGCTCCCCATCTGTCTTTACTCTATATTGTCCTGATGGCCAAATTTATATAAAAGACCAAGTTATTAGGATTTTATGTTAAGTGCATACAGCACTTTTCCACAGTATGTATAGTACCATCCCTTTTTTTAAAAAAAGATTATATATTAATGAGAGACACAGAGAGAGGCAGAGACATAGGCAGAGGGAGAAGCAGGCTCCCGTGGTAGCTCAATGTGGGACTCAATCCCAGCACCCCGGGATCATGCCCAGAGCCGCAGGCAGAGATGCTCAACCGCTGAGCCACCCAGGCATCCCTAGGATTGTCCTCTTTTAATTAGAGAGATCACATATGCATGCGCATGAGCACACATGCACACCTACATATATATACAGCCATAGAGAAAAAGTTTGGAAAGCATGTTTATACTAAACTATGGATAGCAGTTATCTCTCATAGTGGGATTACAGGTAAATTCACTTTCCTTTAAGCATTATTTGTTAAAAAAAAAAAAAAAAGAAAAGAAAGAAATGACTCACTATTTTTGGTGGTGGCTCTTCTGATCAGCATTTTTTTAACTTATGCCCCCTCCACTAGAAAGAAGCTGCTTACTAACTATTATATGTTGCCACAACTGATATTGGGACATGTGGGTGCCCACATCAGGGCAAAAAAAAAATTTTTTTTTTTTTTTTTTTTTTTCGGACACCATTCCTTTCTTCATTCCAGCAATATTTCCCAGAACCTCTTCTGGGTCAGGTCCTGAGGCCACCGGGGCACAGCAGAGCGCAGGGCAGACGCAGGGAGACAATCAGGTGTAATTTAGGGCTTGTTTTATCTGTTCCAAGCTGGGTGACCTCAGGCAAGCTCCTTAATCTCTAGGTTCCCATTTTAAAATGGGAGTGATGCCTATTACCTTGTGAGAAATACAGTAATATCTGTTAGCAGTTAGCATGGGTCCTGGGCTAGAGTAAGGGTTCAGTAAACAGCAGCTGTTGTTATTTTTTCTGGACATGTCATTGTGGTCTGCTTGTCCTTCTCTTCACACTCACAGCTTCCATTCCCTGCAGGCCCCATGCCCTTGGTTATTGAAAGAGCTCCTGATGGTCTGCCCTCCTTGAACTCCCCACACTCCAGTGTGCTGACTGATTCATCTTCACTGAGCATATTTCTGTTTTTGTGATTCCTGAAACCCATCAACCAAGCTTGAGCATCTCAGTCTGGCATTTAAGGCCCATGAGAATTGATCACCGCTTTACCTTTACTGCACTCCTACATTTTCCCCTCTGTGCCATGGTAATCCCAACTACTTGTTCTTTGTGCTGATCTGAAACATGGGTCAAACTATCTTGCATTTCCCTGCAGCTGTCACGTAGGCCAGTTCAAGTAATGTGTATGAAGGTGTATTACACACCTGCATTGCTGTTGGTAGTAGTATGTATTAGTTTTCTAGGGCTGCTGTAACAAATTACCACAAACTAGGTAGCTTAAAATGACAAATGTATTCTTTGACAGTTCTGAAGGGCAGAAGTCTGAAATTAAGGTGTCAGCAAGACCCTGCTACCTCTGGAGATTTTAGGGGAGAATCTGTTCTTTCTTCTTCCAGCCTCTGGTGACTCCAGGTGTTCCTTGGCTTGTGGTCACACTCCTTCCAATCCCTGCCTGCATCTTTATATTGCCTTCTCCTCTGTGTGTCTGTGTCTTCCCCTCTTTCTTCTTAAATCCATCTTAAATCTCCCTCTGTCTTTCTCTTATAAGGACATTGACACTTTTCATTGGATTTAGGGCCCAGCTAGGTAATCCAGGATGATCTCATTTTGAGATCTTTAACTTAATTACATCTGCAAGGACACTTTTCCCATATGATGTAACATTTGCAGATTCCAAGTAGATATACATTTTTTTTGGAGTGGGGGGAGGATAGGCACCATTTAACCTACTGTATGCTATTTTCTGAACCCCCTTTTTTTTTTCACTCTTCAAACAAATCTTTATTGGATGCCTACTGTTTGCTGGGTACTTGCTATGTGTTAGAATATAACTGTGACCATGATGGATGCTTTCACTTACCTTAGGAACCATATGGGCCTGGTAGAAGATGTAGATACTAAGCGATGAATAAATCAACCAGACCTGATGGCTATATTTTTGGATGCTCTTCTCAAGGCAATTAAGTAATTAAGCTCCTGTAATATCAGTTTATTGGTCTACATACTGGAGACAAAGGTGGTAGCTCTGCCTAATTCATAAGAAAATTATGAAGATCAAAGAAGACCATAGGTGTGGAATTGTCTTGACCTGGATATTTTATTGCTATGACTTTGCTCATGCTGGCCCTCTGAGCCCCAAAATTTTGTCTCTGGATTTTGACTCCTAGATTCAAATTCTAACTGTATTACCACAAGATTGAGGGACTCTGGGCAAGTGACTTAACCTCTCTGAGCCTTAGTTCCTAAGCTACAAAATGGGGGTAATAATAGTGCCTTAGTAGGTTCTTGCTGCATTAAAATGAGCTTATACATTGGTAGTTTAAAGATAAGTATAAGTTCTTTTTCTTAGGCAATTTAGAAAGTGTAGATTCACAAAAGTACGTAGTGTTTTTAAACAGCTCTTTTCATTTAATTTATTGTGAACATTTGCCTGTATAGTAGTAAGTTTTCTTCCCCAATATCATCAATAATAGACTGCCAACTATCATATGCCAGATTTGTAAATTATATACAGTTTTGTAAATTAATTAAATAATTATACACAGAGGTAAATCAAAATGGGGTAGATAGTTTTACAAGCAGCTCAAAGATATCCCTGCTGCTTGGGCCCCTTCTGTTGAGAGTTAGCTGCTAACTTTGGCTGCACTACTTAGTGGGAGACCTTATGGGAAACTATCTGACACACCTAATGTCAGATGGGTGTTTCCTGCAGTGTAGGTTTAGGGTTTCCAGTTCCACATGAAGCCATTGCTGAGGCCAGTAGGGTACCTTCTTGAGGTTCCACACTATCCCAAGTTAAGGCCTCATAGCACATTTCATTGAAGGGAATTCATCTCATTCAGGTAACATACTATCAAGTCCACCTTGAAGTGATTCCCACTCCTGTGCCAAGCCTGAGCTCCATATAATGGAAAAGCATGGTGTTTGTGTTTAGGGAGGCCAGAGTTCAAATTGTCTTAGCTGCTCACCAGCCCTGTGACTTGAGTGAAGGTTTATGAATTCTCTGATCCTCAGTTTTCTTATTTGCTTAATGGGAATAATAATGTACCCCTCAGAGTATTGGTATGAGGGTTAAATGTTGCCTTAAATTTCTCTGGAACAACATTAAGTAGAAACAAATGGATAGAATATAAGTGAGATTATGTATAACAATTCTCATGGAGTCATTTGCTTGTTTGTTTATGCATATTATTTCATCTTACCATATGCCAGGTCCTGTTACAAATATTAACCTCATTTTAAACATGGATAGAATTTAAATAAGTCAACTAGGCTTAGCAAACAGTGGTGAGTGTCAACAGTGGGCACATGCTGTAGAGTTATGTTAGGGATTGGGATGCCACATTCTACCCCACCCTCCATGACCCTCCATGGAAGACATACACACATATATGTATGAAGATTACTGGAAAGAGCTGCATACTAATGGCTAAGAGCACAGACTAGTAGGCCATTTGGTTCCTCAGTTTCCCGACCTATAAGATGGAAATACTTGTGAAGATTGAAGGACATAGAACATGTGCAGGTTTAGAGACTACTCTAAAATGTTGGCTATTGGGGATCCCTGGGTGGCGCAGCGGTTTGGCGCCTGCCTTTGGCTCAGGGCGCGATCCTGGAGACCCGGGATCGAATCCCACGTCGGGCTCCTGGTGCATGGAGCCTTCTTCTCCCTCTGTCTGTGTCTCTGCCTCTCTCTCTCTCTCTCTCTCTCTCTCCCTCTCTGTGACTATCGTAAATAAATAATAAAAAAAAAATTAAAAAAAATAAAATGTTGGCTATTGTTGTCAGTGTTCTAATGGAAAAAATGCTGGGTAAAGGGCAGAATTAATAGGGATGTATGTGTAGTCTTTTGCAGAAGATGGGATTTGGACTGGGCTTTTGAGAGACTGCAGTGAATAAGGGAATATAATAGTAGGGACAAGCTGGGAACTGTGTTGCAGAAGTGTGGATGGATGAACATGACATATTGTGGGGGACGAGATTGGGAGGCAATGCAAAGCTTTTTTCTAGGAAATGCTTTTTGCCTTAGGTTGGAGACCATGTTGCCAGCTTATTTCATCCATCTGTCTACCTATCATCTGCCTCTTAGCTGAACACTTAGGTATTCATTTCACCCCACTGGGCCTTTGTCCCCTTATCTGTAAAATAGGGTAATCATAGGATCTCAGGAAGCTGCCAATGAGGGCTGTGTGAGAGAGGCTGTGAAGAGGACCTAAATTCAGGTACAAAGAAAGTACTTTGCAGTGGATGTTAGGTGCTCTTGTCTCAGCCATATGCTGAAGGGGACATCCTGGGTGCTGGGAGGGGCTAGATAGTGACTCAGAGCCTGCCCATAGACAGTTTGTAGTGTAGTTGCTGGCTTGGCATCCCATCCCTCTTTGCTCCTATCCTGGACCTGGGCATTTTTTCCCAGGACCTCCTGAAGACTAGAGCTTGTCCCAGAGTTCCCCCTGCTGCCAGGTTGCCCACCTAGGTCTCTGCCAAGACCTTCCATTGACCAGCTCTATCTGTGTCTGAACTCCACATGAAACCCATCATTGCCCTTATGCCTAGACTTCCTCTTGCCTATTACACTTTTACAAAGGGACCATTTGTTATTCTGGGAGCATTCTCTTTTTGTGACCTTTCTTGCCCTCTCCCAGGGTGCATGACCCTTTTCCATATCCCTATCTTTTCTGCAGATTGGCTTATCTTAATGCCCTCTGAATTCCTTATAGTCAGGAGGATATTAGCTCTTCACTTGAGTCACACTATTAAATAAATTTAAATAGCCAACATCCCAGGTACTCTCTAGGCACCACTGCATACTGGCTTTATACCTGTTAACCACTTCACATCCACATAACAAATGGAGTGGGTGCAGCAATTGTCATCATTTACAGATGAGATTATGAGGCACAGAGAGGGGTCTAGCACCTTATCTAAGGTTTCACAACTGGTTGGTGGTAAAGCCAGAAGTGATTTGCAAATCAGATTGCACTTATATGTTTTATAGGAGAAAGGGACCACTGTCCCTATAGATATGAAAATAATTTAAAAATCTGATTTTTCATTTTTTAGTCATAATCTTTAGGCATCTCTTTCTGGCAGCATTACCAGTTTTATTACTCAGCCTCATATTCAAAAGGGAGTTGCCTGACTAAAGCGTCAGAATCATGGTAAAGATGAGCCATTTTGAGCTACAAAATGCACTGGTGCCACATGTCTTAGTCCTTTGGCTTGTGCTTGTTGTCACTTATATCAGTCCTTTTGCTTTAGTATTCCACTAGTTTTAGTTAAATAATAAGGGCAAATGCAATAAAAATACTTCAGAGTTGTACAGAATCTGCTGCAAGGGTTAGATGATAAGGATTTTGAGCAGGTTTAGGGCTGACTTGCAAGCAGCACCAGCAGGTTTTGTTCACCATCTGAAACCTTAAAACTCTAGTTCAGTGTATGGATGATGGTTTAAAAGGCTCCATCTGTGTTGCCCAAAAGCCAGATGTTTGCAAGGACCATGTATCTATAGGGTACTTCTCTGGGAGATTGGCGCCAGGCTCATCCTATGAGACCTCTTCCTTGTCCTACACCTTTATGTTCACACTATGTTTGATTCAGGAGCATCTTCATTTGATGCAGAAGAGCCTCAGCTTGCATCTGCCAAAATAGTTGACCCAATTTTTGGCTGTTTAATAATAAGATGTGTAAAGATGGACTCTACTTTTGTAGAGACTGCATGTAGAATGGTCAGTTCTTGGCACCATGTTTTTTTTTTTTTTTTTAAAGGTTTTACTTATTTATTCATGGGAGACACAGAGAGAGGCAGAGACATAGGCAGAGGGAGAAGCAGGCTTCTCGCAGGGAGCACAATGAGGGACTCGATTCCTAGACAGATGCTCAGCCGCTGAGGCCACCCAGGTGTCCTAGCACCCCATTTTAGAAAAGAGATTAGACCCTGGAACTTTTTCAGAGAAGGGCCACCAGGATGTTTTTTTTTTTTTTGTTTTTTCCTCACCAGAATGGTTCTTATCTTGGCTTTTATGTTCTATCAAGAATGGCTGAAGGACCTGGACATATTTCATGTAGGAAGAAAAGTCTGTAGGAGAGAGACGCTTCAATGTGGAGTGCCATCTTATGACAAAGAGGTCAATTTGTTCAGTGGAGGCTGCACTCGAGTGTGGCTGAGTTTTTGGAGAGTGATAGCTGAGGATCCAAATCTTAGCCTTGCTTCTCTGTGGTTTGATCTTGAGCTCCTCCTCCATTATCCTCTCTGAGGCTTAGGTTTCCTCCTGATAAGTGAGGTTAAAATTAGTGCTTGCCTCCCAAGTGTGAGGAGTTAGATGAGATATTTCATGTCAGGTACTTAGAACAATGCTCGGGACATGGCAAAGCCTTAGTGAATGGCCAGCATAAGTGTTATTGTCAAATTCTATGTAGTGAAGGACCAGACCAAATGGAGGCGTTATAGGGAAGAGATTTTAACATAATATCTAGAAGGAGAGAACTTTCCAACTATCTGAATTGCTTCTTGGAGGTGTGATGGCCCAGTTCTGAAATTATTCAAGCTTCAGCTCAGTGACCCACATCAGGAAAAGGAGGGAATTCACACTATGAGTAAGAAGCTACACCAGCTAGTTCCTTTGGGGCTTTCCAATTCTATGAGCCCTCAGTATTTTACACTAGAAGATTTTACTACAGATGGGTGTTTTAAATGAAAATTTGCAGCAAAAGAAAGACTGTGGCCTTTTTTTTTTTTTTTGGTAAAAATGTCACCATGACTACCACAGTGTGTTCCTTCATGGTCCAAAGTGTGGTATGTATCTTCAGCCAAGGAAGTTGTCTGTGTAGGAGCCGCCCTCTGCTTCTGGGATGTGTAGCCATCTGGACTGTGGGGGTGTGCAGGGAACACATTGTTGATTCATATGCCATTCCCTGCTGGCATCTCTAAAATGGGCCCTCCGGCTGGAGGTGTGAAGCAGCCAGGCCCTTCCCCTCCCACACCTTCTCCAAGTACTCGAGAGAGAAAGGGACATGATGAAGAAATGTGTAAAGATCCAGGAACATGGAATGATGGTTGGGTGGCCCTTCTGGGCAACTGAGCAGGTGTGACCATCTTCCAGTGGCTCTGGGTGCTGCTGCCAACAACTCACATTTGTGACCTTTTTGGGAGGTGTGCCTTTGGGTGACTAGGGTTGCCAACTTCCTCTTGCCCAGAGGTACCCAGGCAGCCCACAGATAGTGACTGACTAGAGCAGAGGTATGGGGGCACATACCTTTTGCAGCACATTTAGCCCCTAGAGCTCCCTGTAGGCTCAGGCTAAATTTTCTATACAACATCCTTGCTTAACTTCTCTTCTCTGTATGATTTATTTTCTTCTCATATGGGTTCTCCTGTGAGCCCTCCATTAATAAATTACTTGCATAAAAGTCCCTGTCTCAGACTCTCTCTCTCAGGAATATGACCTAAGGCATAGAAGTAGACTAGGATAAGTGGCTTGGGTACTGCTCAGAGCATTTGATGCCATACCTTATAAGAAACAGTGGATAGGACCCTTTAGTAAGAAAGGCTTTGGACCATGAAGCTGTCATCATGTGAGAGGAATGGGATTTGTTCTTTTGTTGTTGAATGAATAGAATGAAGGTCTATATATAGTAGTTTCAAGGGCATGTATGTCATCTCGGTATAGGAGAGCTAACAGGGGAGTCCATAGGTTAGGTATTGAAAGATTAACCACCTTATATTAGTTTTGTATTACTGGCATAACAAATGACCACACATTTAACAGCTTAAAACAACACAAATTTATTAGCTTACAGATCAGCAATCCTGGTATAACATGGCTTAATTGGATCCTTTATTTTGAGGGTGATGAGGCCAAAACAACTCTGGGACTCTGTTCCTTTCTAGAGGCTCTTGAGATCAAATCTGCTTCCAAGTTCCTTCAGGTTGTTGGCCAGATTTAGTTCCTTGTATTTGTAGGATTGAAGTCCCCATTTCCTTGTTGAATATCATTGGAGGACCATTCTTATTCCCCAGAGACCTCCTCTAGTGCTTGCACATGGCCCCTGTATCTCAGAACCAACAATGCCACATTGAATCCTTCTCATACTTAGGATCTCTAACTTCTCCATCTGCTGCATTTCTCTTCTGCCTCTAGTCACAGGAACTTCTGAGCTTTGAAAGGGCTCCAGTGATTAGATTATACCCTCCCAAATTATCCAGGATAATTTCCCTATTCTAACATCTATAACCCTAATTACATCTGCAAAGTCCCTTTTGCACAAAGTACAATATATTCACAGGAAATAGGAGTGGATATCTTTGGTAGGGGGCATTATTCTACTGGCTATAGTCCACCACCTGGCTCTCCTAGATGCACATCTCTTCCAAATAAAAAAATGCATTCTCCCCATTCCAAGGTCTCCAAAATTCTCATCCCATTACAGCTTCAACTCAAAGCCCCAAATCTCATTTAAATATCATCAGCTCAAAAATCCCCATCATCTAAATTATGTATGGCTGTGGCTCTGGGTGTAATCTATTAAGTTCAACTCCTGAGGCACAATTCCTTCTCATCAGTGGACCTGTGACACCAAAGAAACAATTTATCTGTGCCCTACAAACAATGATGGGACAGGAGGGTATAACAGTTACAGACATTCTAGTTCAGATGGGAGAAATGGAAGGTAAGGTGGAGTCTGTAGTCCAATGCAGTTTCAAAACCAGCTGGGCAAACTTCACTAGATTTCAAGGCCTGGGAATAATCTGTGGTTTTTGGCTCCATACTAAAAGCCTATAGCACCCAATTTTCTCAGATGCTCTTCCATCCAAGTACTAACCAAGCTCAAGCTTGTTTAGCTTCCAAGAGCAGATAAGATCAGGTGTGTAGGCTGGAGTGAATGACCAGGATGCTGCTGACAGCACCTAACAGTGTGCCATATAAGAACAAGTGGACAGAATAATGACTACTTACAACTAAAGACTTTGGACCACCCACATGTACTTTTCTATGAAGCTTTCCACAGTCATCCTTCCTTCTATAGGGAGTGGATGATTGCCTCTTATTTCTCCCCCATAACGTATTGTTCAGAACTGGTGGGGTCCTAACAAGGAACTGAGAAACAAACCAGAAGTCAGATTTACTTACTTTTAAAATATTAGATGTTTGTAGAGTGTGGAGGGACCACAAATAGCAATATGAACCAAGTGTTATGTTAGTAAATTAAGGGTGTGAGTTTAGGTGTCAGACACTGTGGTTGCACTCCCAAGTCTTACTACACTGTAATCTTCAGTGTGTTACTTACCTCTGAGTCCTTGCAGCTTTCCCCTGGTTGTGGTAGCTCCTACCTATAAGGATGCTGTGCAGATCCATTGAGGACTAGATGGGAAGCATAGGGCTTGGCATATGGTAAGCATTCTGTAACCGATAGCTGCTGTTATTAGTTGCAGTCTTGTATTCTAGTTATGTACTTCCTCTTCCATCAGAAAATCAAGTTCCTTGAGACTTGGCATGACATTTATTTATTTTTGTTATCTCTGCATTACCTAGTATTACTTTAGGCACTCAGTAATCATTGAATTAAATAACTTTGTTGTTACTCCTAGGACATTGCTAATGACACTGGCCAAATATTTGGAACCTGGCATCTTCTTCTATTAATTTCTGTAGTTCCCAGAATCAGTATCCAAAAAACCAAGATAAATCTTCCAAGCAATCTTTAGTGCAAATTTAGGAAAAGGAGTAGGTCATGTATTAAAACAAACTAAAGGAAATGTGTTTATGTGTACAGATTCATTTGGTATGGTCTTAGGTTCTCAAATGTCTATTTTTTGGTGAAGACTAAAAAAATAATAGTAAGTTTATATTTACGTATTTCCATGGAAACTTTTTTCATCTCTCTAGAATTTGTATAAGACCAAGATTTTATTGAGGGCCTACATGACCTTATACAGCCTGTTTCTTCCCCAGCCTTCACCCCTTGGGTCTCATCTCCTAGCACTGTATTAATCACTTCCTCCACTCCAACAACACTGGGCAATTCAGTGTCCCTGGAGTCCTATGGACATGGCACTACTTCCATTGAGAATGTGTGCACTAGAATATAAGCTTCATGAAAGCAGGGCTTCTATTTGTGTTTTCCCTGGCACATAGTGGGCCTTCAGCAAGTCTTTCTTTCTTTCTTTTCTTTCTTTTTCTTTTTAGATTTTATTTATTCATGATAGACACAGAGAGAGAGAAAGAGGCAGGGACACAGGCAGAGGGAGAAGCAGGCTCTATGCAGGGAGCCTGACGTGAGACTCGATCCCGGGACTCCAGGATCACGCCCTGGGCTGAAGGCGGCGCTAAACCTCTGAGCCACCCGGGCTGCCCTCAGCAAGTATTTTTTGAATTATTCAGGCAGACCTAGTGGCAATGCTTTAATGGTAGCCAGTATTAGACTGTGAACAAGTAGGGAATGCATTCTGCCAACTACATTCTCTGATATACTTTCAGGAATACTAATAATCATTAAGGAACAACAAGAATAATAAGGATAAGTTTCAGTTATTGAGAGTGTATTGTGTGCCAGCCCAGATAAGTACTTTGCATGCTTATCTCATTTCAACTTCACCATCCTCTGGATCAGAGAAAATTCAGGAACTTGCCCAAAGTCACACACCTGGTAAGTAGAGAGGACAGGATCTGTTTAACTGTATAGGATGAATTTTAAGACTTTCTGAGCTTTACCTTCCAATAAATAGTAAGGTTTCATTTACTTTTCTTATTAATTTGTTTTATTGCGTATGGACAAAGAATGTGGCCTATATCACTTCTGTCTTTTGTAATCTTATTAAAGTTTTTCTTAGTAGTCTGGTATGTGATCAATCTGCTTAAATATTCCATGGAATCTTGAAATGGAGATCTGTAGGATATAAAGTTCACTGTAATTGTCTACTAATTTAGTCTTACTAATTTTATCATTTAAATCTTTTACATTATATTTTTAATGCTTGATCTGTCAAAGATTGAGAAGGATGTTAATATTTGAAAGTAATCATTTTTTCCCTCTATTTCAGTATGCCTAACCATGTTTATCATTTAGGTTTTAATATCTACTTAAATATCTACTGGATATCAGTACCAGACAACTGCTATTGAGATAAGCCCCTTTTAATTTTCAACTCCTCAAGAAAAGAGAAATAGAAGACAGAATCAAAGGAGAAATAGGGAGGTGACTACAATGAAAGAAGCCAGTGGAGAGCTAGGTGTCAGTTTCACATATCAAATCAAAGCCATGTGGTAAGGGACCCTTGGTGGCTCAGTGGCTGAGCATCTGCCTTCGGCTCAAGGCGTGATCCTGGGGTCTCAGGGTCGAGTCCCTCATCGGGCTCCCTGCATACAGTCTGCTTCTCCCTCTGCCTGTGTCTCTGCATCTCTCCCTCTCTGTGTCTCTCATGAATAAATAAATATTTAAAAAAAACCTAAAAACCTCAAAAACCCCATAAAAACCCCCAAAACCACAAAGCTATGTGGTGAAACATGGGCAGTATAACACAGTGGTTAGGAGCAGATGCCCTGGAACTAGACAGCCTAGGATAAGTCCCAGCAGTACAATTCAGTAGATTGTGCAAGTCACTAACTTCTCTATGCTTCCACATATTTGAGTGAAAAATGATAATGATAGTATCTATCTAAGGAGGTTATTGTGATGATTAAACAAGTTAATGTTTACAAAGTACTTAGTACATGTATAAATAACTAGTAGCTATTGCCATCCTTCACATCAGATTCCTTTAGGTCCAAAGATGATATAGAATTTCCAGGCTTAGAACTACAATGTCATTTGTACTGTTTCCTTCAATCAGTCAATATTTATTTATTAAGCACTTATTCAGGCACTATGTTAGTTACTAGGAATATAATGGACATACAGAGTCCCTGTGCTCATGGAGTATACCACCCACCCAATGGTGAACATAAATATGAATCCATTGATTTTTATAGGTTAGTGTAAAATTGCAGCCATTTCCAGTGATATGAAGGCAAGGTACATAATGCTGTGAAAGTGTATATAAGGGTGGGGGATTAGTCTGGAGGACCGACTAATAACCTTTGTGAGATGTGTTTGTAATCTATGGCTTCAAAACACATAGCCCCAAACAGCTACTTAAAACAATGAACACTTAGTATCTCACAGATTCTGTGGGTCAGGAATGTGGAAGTCACTTAGCTGGATGGTCTGGCCCAGAATCCCTCAGAGGGTTGCCATCAAGCTGTTGGACAGGGCTTCAGGCATCTGGAGACTTCATAGGGGCTGGATGATCCACTTCTGCTATGGCTGATTCACATGGCTTTTGGCAGAAGGCCTCAGTTTCATGCCACCTTGGGTAGCCTGAGGTATCTTCATGATAGTGTTATCTGGCTTCTCCCAGAACAGGTGATCCACAAATGTGAGCAAGAAGGAAGCCATAATGTCATTATGATCATAATATCATTACGATCAAGCCTCAGAAGTCCCAAATGTCACTTCTACCATACTCTGTTGGACTGAATTACTAAGCTCAGTTGAGAATCAAGGGGAAGATATTTAGGTCTCATCTTATAAATAGAATGTCAAAGAATTTGTGTACATATTTGAAACAGCCACATGAGGAATTGATATTGGCTAGGATGAATATTGAAGATATTCTAGACTAGGATTGACAAACTTTTTCTGTAAAAGTCCAGATAGTAAATATTTCTAGCTTTGCAAGGCCATATGGTCTGTTACAATTACTGAACTCTGTCACTGTAGCATGAAAACAACAATAGACAATATGTAAATTAATGATATAACAGTGTTTCAATAAAACTTTATTTACCAAAACAGATGACGGGCTGCATTTGGCTTGTGGGCTATAATTTGCTGATCCTTGTAGGCAAAAAGAGAACAAAAAGGATAGGGGATTATTTCAAGCAGAAGAAACTGAATGCTTCAGGAAGAAGAGAGCTGTTATGCAGTTAAGGATGTAAAGATACCTAAAACAGATTTATTTTTTTTCCTCATGTATTGTGTTTATTGCAACATAGTAGTGAATAAAAAGACTGGAAATTTTACATAGATAAATTCTAAAAGCATAAGTATTGTTGAGGTAAAAACCAAAATGCAAAGTTTTGTGTAGGGCAGACAGCTGGCATTTATGTAAATTAAGGAAGAATGTTCTCTGTTGTTAAACTTATACTATTTACAAGGATATACATATGTAATAAAAGCCTCAAAGCCCAAAAGCATGCATGAGAAAGATACTGACTTTAAGATAATGGTTTCTTTCTAGAAGAATGGAGATGGGGAAGGTTGTGGGACTCCAACAAGTTCTGTTATGTTTGTGGCTTGCAAATTTTTAAAATTGTGATAAAATACAACATAAGCTTTATCATCGTAACCACTTTTAAGGGTACAGTTCAGTAGTGTTAAGTATGTTCACATTATTATGCAAGCAATCTCTAGATCTTCTTCATCTTGGAAAAGTGAAACTGTATCCATTAAATAACAGCTCTGCATTCTCTATGCTCTGTCCCTGGCAATCAGCATTCTACTTTCTGTTTCTGTGAATGTGACTACTTTGGATACCTCATATAAGTGAGATCATTCAGTATTTGTCTTTTTGGTGCTGTATTTCATTAAACAAAGTTCTGAAGGTTCATCCATTATTGTAGCACATGTTGGAATTTTGTCTCTTTTTAAGGCTAAGTAATGTTCCACTATTAAGTATATATCACTTTTTGTTTATCTTTCATCTGTTGGTGGATATGTCAGTTGCTTTCATGTTTTGGCTATTGTGATAATGCTGTAAACATGAGTATACAAATCTAAATCACAGTTTTGATGAAAGAAATTATCAGTTAAATAATACCCCATGCAAAATCATCAGGCTCTTTCCTACTTCCATTCTCCCACAGCACTTTCCAGTCAAATTTTATTCATACTCTCCACTAAAACTGCTCCAGTCAATGTTACTAATGGCCTGCATGCTATGAAGTCCTGTGGTCCATCCTCTGGCCTCATCCTATTAACTTCTCAGTAGCAGTTGATACAGTGTCACTCCTGCATCCTGCACTCATTTCTTTACCTGATTTTTGGGATGCTATACTCTTGGTTCTCTTCCTACTTCACTGGTTATTCTTTCTGTTTTCTTTGCTTCTCTCTCCTTTCTTCTCAGACCCCTTAATGTTGGGTCACCCCTGGCTTAGTCCTCTTTCCTTTCCTCTTCTTTCTATGTGCAATTCCAAGTTGATCTCATCTAGGCTTACAGCTTTAAGCACAATCTCTATTGGCTGATCCCAAATTTTTATTTGTAGCTCTTACTTCTCCCTTCAAATCCAACTCATCTATCCACCTGCCAACTCAGCATCTCCTCTTAAATGTCTTATGCAAAACCAAACTCTTGGTTCCCATAACTCTCACTTCCCTCTCCAGTCTTCCCTATGTTAGTTTTCCACCTGTATTCTTCTTCTTGTCCAGGCTGAAAGCCATGAAACCAACTTTTACTTGGCTCTTTCTGTCGTCTCCAGGCAATCTATCAGAAAGTCAAGTCAGCCTCACCTTCAGAACATATCCATACTTAGTTCCTTCTCATTACCTCTGCTCTGTCACCTTATTCCCAGGCTCTGTCATTCCCTTGCTGGCGTTATTCCAGTTGCTTATTACTAGTTTCTATGATATTCTGTCCTTACATCCCTCCTCAACCCCAACCATATTGCAGTCCAGCAGGCAAAGCAAATCTCTAAGGATGTGTGTTATTATCATAGTTTATCTTTGCTCAGAACCTTCCAGTGGCTCCCCATTTTTCTCAGAGTAAAACCAGTGTCCAGAAAATGATTCCAAATTTGAACACAATGTGTCATCGTGCTTCACCCTTGCACATCTCTAACCTGCTATTTTCCCCATCTCTTATTTAGCACTAGCTTGGTACTTAAACATTTGTTATTCTCCCTGCTTGGAATATCTGTACAACTGGTTCCTTGATTTCCTGTAGATTTTTGCTCATATGTTACCTTTGCAGGAAGCTTTCCCTGATCACTGTATTTAAAGTTGCAATTTATCCTCTCACACAATGTGTCCTGTTCTACCTTTCTGTCTTATATTCCTTTAAAGCACTTACAACAAACTGGTTTGGTCTCCTCTTTAAATTATTGTACCTCTTTCTCATTGGAATTTGAAATTGAAAAACCCATAAGGGCTGGGAAATTTGTCTGCTAGGTGTACTATTGTATTTCCTATATGTCTTACAACAAATTATTATTTGAATATATGAATCTGCCACATTTTAAGACCAATGAAAGTTGACGTTTGATATCATAGTGTTACTTTCCAGTCAGTTCTTCAACTGCTTTTGTTCCTCAAGAGTGGTAATTTAAAAATATGGCTTCAGGTTCTTTGGCACTCATCCCTGGAATCTGAGCAGGCTTGTAACTGCTTCAAACAACAGAGCATGGCAGAGATTATGCTATGGGACTTCCAAGGTCTTTGGAACCTTTTTTTTTTTTTTTTTTTTTTTTTGTAGCAAGCAGATACATTTATTGGGTAATTAGCAAGGAACAAGAACTCCTGAAATAGAACTTGATTCATGTTGTCATAGGCGTCCATGGCTTCTGTGTTGATCTGATAAGCGGTGGGGTGCAGATCACAGGATTCCTGGTTAGCATCTCATCCTGCAGCCCCTGCCCTCTGCCATACTCTGTCGACTCCTGGAAATGCAGCCTCTGGCTTATTTGCTGAAGCACTTGCTCTTTACACCTAAGTGTAAGAGGTTAACACCCCAAGGCTACCATGCTGTGAAGAAGCCTAAGCCACACGGAGAGGCCATATATAGGTGTCATCATATATAGGTGACAATTCTAGCTAATCCCAGCCTTCAAGTCTTCTTCTGGCCAACATAACAGATATATGAGTGAAGAAGCTTTCTTGGAAGTGGATTCATCAGTCCCAGCTGTTCTATCTCCCAATATCATGGTTTAGAAACAAGATTTCCCCAGTCTATCCTTTGTAAATTCCCGATCTAGAATTTATGAACATAGTCAAATGGTGGTAGTCTGACACCACTAAATTTGGGGTGGTTTGTTCCATAGCAGTAGATTACCAGAACAGTAAAGGGGAAAGGTCAGATTAAAATAATGAATTACCTTTAGACAAAAAGTTAACTTTTAAGGTGTTTTTTTTTTTTCTCCTGAAGAGAGTAGATGGTGTGTACAAACATTATTTTGCCAGGATCATCTTGGAAGCAAGTGTCCATCCACATTAACTCACTAGACTCTAGATTCTTATTAATTCTCCAGATAGACCAGCTAAGGCCAACCTCATCTTGAAATTATAGGAAAATATATATCTCACCGGTGACAGTATCATAGTGAGATACTAAAATTTTTGATGGGCTAATTTTCTTCTTTTATTTCTTTTATGTTTTTAAAGCTGAGAATTGGCATAACTAGAAATACCAGCCAGTGATCAACATTTCAGAGTCAGCTACCTATTAAAAATCTGGATGTTCAAAGAAACTCACTCATAAAGCTCCTCATTCTGTAGTTTAGAATGAGGAAGACGTGTGCCCAAGGTCTTAGGCTGGGACTATAGCCTCCTGACTCCTGACTCTCCATACAATGTTCTTTCTTCTCAGCGAATGATTTTTAGCCTATAGTCTGGTGAAAAGATGAATCTTCTGGGTGCTGGACTAGGTCCTATGAACCAGCTGAAATAGTGCACACCATTTTGTTTGTATGTGCTTTTGTACCCATTTCTGGAGAGAATCCACACCTTTCATCTAATTCTTATAGAGATCAGTGTCCCAGAAAAGCATAAGTCTACTGTACATGATTTAATACTGTCCTTTAAAAACTACCAGAATTAGTTAATTCTTGCTAGTTATATCTCTTCACACATTAAAACCACTTTTGTGATTCAAAAGCTACAAACAACACAGGGCTAATTAGGTATTATTTTTCCTTATAGTCATTGCAGTAGATAAGGCAGAGAGGAGTGGGATCTTTTCAGAGAAAATCTGAAAGTGCAGAGGCCAACTTAACAAAGATTTTTCACACACACCATCATCCCATGTGGGTGTTCAGTATTTTTTTCTATGGCATTTCAGGAATCCAGGCTCCTTGTAACTCGGGATTCTACCATCTTCTTGGGTCTTGGAGTTCTTTACTTCTAGCCAGCAGGGAAAAAGCAACTGCTCTTTTCTGCCACAATCAGAGTGAGCATTTTAAGGATCCAAAATCTTAAAGATGGATGAAGTGCCTGAGATGGAACTTTCAGACAGCCCATGATATCCACACGTGGATTACAATCTTCATTTACCTGACACCTTAGGAATTAAGGTGATTCTCAGTAACTGTTAAGTCAGGATTGATTGAAATGTAGTGTAGTTAAGATAGGAATATTATAATTTTCAGGTAATTGGAGATTTTATTTTACTTTTTAAGGAGTGACGAGGAGTGTAAGGGCCCAAACTGGATTTTGAGCTGGTTTACATTATATGGAACTTTGTATAATTATAGCAAAGAAAACTCTTTCCATGTTTGCAAAACTATTGCTACAAATTTAGCTTTGTTATTGCCTGTTTGCCCTTAAAAATGTTTTTGTGCTTGGCAGAAATTATAATAGCACATGGCTTTACCCTATGGTTTTTATTTTCTATTTGTGTTACTTAGTTGCTTCTTAATTATTTTTACTGTTTTATGCAAGCTTAACCTCTATCCTCAAATTGTCTTAAGATTTTTATTATGGAACTTGGTTTGGCTATGGTTTGAAATTACTATGAATTCAATTCTTAGCTCTTTTCACTAAGATGCTTTTGATGCCACATGGTATCAGAATTGGTGACGTGTGAAATGTATTTATTCTACCACCTACTATGGAGCAACTCTGACAAGTGACTTACTTCAATTTCTTCATCTATGAAATTTTATTGGTCCAGTGAACTCCAACAATCTTGGAAGTACATTGAAGGCTAGGTAGCTTTCTTTGGAGGTTGAAGTCCTTATGTGATTGACTCAGTGGTATGCTGGAACTGGATTGTACTGGTCCATGAAAATCAAAATTGGAAACTTGTCTAATGGCTAATGTTCAAATGTACAAACTCACAATTAAAGGCATTGTATTAAAACTCATAATTTCCTAATTTTGTGGTTACATTTTACTATTTATGTTATTGAGGTTATTACATTTATTTTGTCCATATGATAGAAATACTATACAATGGACTCACAACACAGGTCAGATTCTTCATATGGTAGTGTTGAGGCTTGAAAGACACATGCAATGCCAGGGACATTGTAGATGCTAATAAAGGGAAGCTGCTTTTAAGGTCATTCCTCAGAAAATCTCTGCCATTTCCACAGAGCCTAAAAAATGACCAGTGTTGCTGGATTATTTTAGTCCAGTGCCTCTAAAAGGACAGAAGATCTTTCTCTGTCTATTCATAATACAGATTTGGAAATACTTGACTCCATCTCTTCTAAGGATATGTTAGGAAAAAGAAATGTTTTAAATGATGTGAGACTACTTTGAATGATTAGGAAGCACTAATTCAAATTCTTCTCAACTTGGAGGTTGAGAAGTAGTGTTGCACAGGTTTGCTGGTTTATTCCAATGATGACTTTGGGAAGAAAATATGCTATATTCCAGAGCTGAAGTGGTGATTCTCCATTACTGGTCCCTTGACATGTGCACAGCAATCCATGACCAAATCTTCTTGGGCTGCTGGCAAATAAGAACAATATAATAGAATATGGGCAAAAGATTTTTTTATTATTCTGGAAAGAATGATCTTATATTGTGGGATTCTCTTTTTCTGGCAATATTTGCATTAATGTGTTCTGTCTTTATGAAGTGGTGATGATAGTAGATGGCAGTGGTGGAATGAAAGTTAATTTTGATGCCTTAACTTGAGAAGAGCGAGAAGTCATGTTGGTTCTCTTCCCTAAAGCCTAAGGTGGCTTTTCGGTTTTGTTTTGTTTTGTTTTGTTTTGTTTTGTTTTGTTTTGTTTTTAATGTTTGTAGCCCAGTGAAATATGAAGGCCTAAAACTACTTCATGTTGGATTTAAATGATTTTTCTGCAACCAAATAAGTATTATAGAATTATTCCATAGGTGACTTGTATCAGCAGTATGGACGTATGTGAGCACTTTTGTTTATTCCTCTCATTGGCTACTTTCATAAAACTGCTAATTATTATTAAGAAAATCAAAGCACAAAGTAAGAAATCTTATCTTTATCTCTTCTTCTGCCAAGGGAACTTTCAAAGCCTTGACAGAACTGTTCTTTTGAGAAGAGGCATGCAAAAAGTGAACCTTCCAGCTTAAAATTGTAATTATGTTGTGTTTTACCTAAAGTTATATTTGTCATATCCTAGGAGTTCTTGGGTCTGCATCTGGCTTTAACCATTTTTGTCTCCTTGCTAACAGTGTTGATAATAATGCCAATTTTAATTTCTTGGCATCATGAGTGCATAAACATATCACACACAGATGTGATTTTGAATAAGGAGTGAAACTGTAAATTAGGAAGCAAGATATGTTCACAGGGTTTCATCACATCAATTCACTTCCTAAAGTGACACAGTGGTACTGAAAAGGTCTTGAATTGCTCATTTCAAACCTACCTCAGTAACAAAATGCCATGCGTGCAGTGGATTTGCAACCACGTTAAGTCATTTTCTTTCCTCTGTTTCCATGCTGTGTTTGTATTGGGAGCACAGAGTAATGTAATTTAGTAAATTATGATTTGATGACTGGGCAACAGCCCCAGTGTTGAACAGTATTTGGACTATGATTACTTGCTGGCTTTGTCACAGTTGACATTAATTATTGATGGAAGTTTCAGAAATAGCGCATGTGCCAGGAGCTTTTCACTGGAACGGAGGCTCCAGGCAGGAGGGATGCTAAAGAGGGTGGGGGAAGAATCACCTGTGGCTTGTTTATGTCTGTGCACAGTGAACCTGCACCCAGTGGGCTGTGTGCTACCTGCGTAAAGGTCATGGTGTAACGGAAGGATGAACCGTCAGGCTTATTTCTATCGTGTTCCTCCCCAGGAATTGCACCGAAGAAGCCAACTTCAGCCGGAGCCAGCCAAGACGAAGGCTCTCCAGACTGTCATTGAAATGAAGGTAGGAGCTGTTCACATTTGTCAAAAACAGCTTTGCCTCCGGAGTTTGTTCTAACTTGATGGTGCCTAACATAAACACTTGAAAAAACCTTGTGTTTTTCTCTAGGTACCCTGGTGGGTGCTTTTCTTCTGAATCTTTTTGCCTTCTAGGGTACATTTAATTTATTGGCTCTTTAATTAGGATGCCTATTCTGGGCAAAAGAATAAAGGGCTGAAGTATCCCTTGGCTGAAAGGAGCTGGGTTCATTTCCAGAGCATGGCCAATTCTTTCAACCCTAGGGGAGGTTTTGTGTGTGCTTTCAAAGGAAATTTCTAAAGCTAGAATAATTTTTTTCTCTTTTTGTTCACATTACAATGAAAAGACACTTTAAAAAACTAAGATTTGGCAAAGAGAAGTTGTCTTATATGCAACGAAGTAGTTAAATAATTAAAATTTGCTATCAGCAAAATGTACTTTTCAAAGAATAATACTTTCCCAGGACTCCAGTATTTTCTCCTAATAAAGTCTGGAAGTAATAATAACTTATTAAATATTCATAAGATAATTAGCTGTGGAAGTATAGATATATGCTATTTAAAAGAATTGAAAATCCTCCTAGAGAGATTTAGGGTATTTAAAGAATAATGAAACAAATGATAGTGGTTAAGCCATGATGTATGATTAAGAAATAGATTTAAATGAAACAAATTGCTTTGTCAGTATCTAGAAATGTAAATAAAAAAAGTTTTTAACTTTCAGTGTTTGCCAGAGGGAAGCAAATAGTGTTTATCTTAAGAGTAAATAATTCTTGATTTAAATTGTTTCATGAAGAAAAAAATTCCTAACAATGATGTTTGCAATTTGGTAATTCCAGAGTTTAACACTTGAGAGTTTGCTTATCACCATTAGCCTACAATAGAATTCTGCAGCTTGCTGATAGGATAGGATAATGATTTTTCTTTTTTATAGCACATGATTTTGAACTATCTGCCAAAAAAATTCTAAGTCCTGGTGAAAAAGAAACTAACACCAGCTATTGAATTTTTGGCATGTACAATTCTGACTTTTTTTTGGGGGGGTCAATGACAATGTCTTTATCCAAGTGAATTTTTGTGGAAATAATGTAGAGCATTTGCTTTTAAAACTCTGTGTCCCTCAAATGAGGTTACATGAGTTGAGGCACTCATAATGTATTTGCAGCACATTGGTTTGAAAAATATCATCAAAGGAACCAAATGCCAATAAGATTGAATAATTCTTGCTAATTTTGGCTCCTCAATTCATTTTAAATTTATGTAATTTGAACTTGTTTTGAAAAGAAACTTAACATTTTACACTTGTGGGGGAGTATTTCATAACTGAGATTTCTTTCTCACTTAACATTGGAACCAAACTTGAAACTTGGTTAGGGCTCCCCCCACCCTTTTTTAAAGAAAAGATTTTAAAGACTTTATTTTACTTTTTTGCAAAGAGTCACTCCCACCTCCATGCCTACCACCCCAATCTCTGGCACAGTTACTAATGGGAAAGAGGATGCACATAAAATCTATTTCCAAACTATCTTTTCTTTTTAAAAAAGGGAAAGAGTGAGTTCCAGGAATCTTCGGAGAAACCAGGAATGACATCTCTTCCAATGCAGAGGGCATTTTCCATGGAAAGTCTCTATTCAAAGACAATTAATACCTTTTGGTGACCTTTAGAAGTAAAAAAAAAAATCTGTTTAATTATGACTGTTTCTAGTATTATATGTTTTAGTAGAAAATGAAAAAGTTAATAAATATACTCATTTAGGCTAGCTATATGAGAGGCCATAAAATATGATTTTTAGGGCAAACTCATATCCATATATTATCAATAAATTGAGTCTGGTATTTTATGCATGCCAATGATGCTGATTTATAGAACACATTTTTAGGACAAATAATGATCAATATAGTTGTCAGGGAATTGAGCCTGGAGTTTTTCTGTTTTTTGGGTGTGTATTAATTTACAAACCACTGCCTTCTGTTTTGTCAGTGAAGTCTGGGTCCCATTAGCATCTATATTCACCATGTAAAATTGAGTTATGGAGGCAGATGGTAGAGGGTCATCTTTTCAGCTGTGTGTAGCTTGTGACAGAGGCTGTGATCTCATCCAGTTTTGTACATTACATCCCTGTGAATTTGGAGGGAATATTTAAAACCCATATTTCACAAGCCTTAGGGTTGACTATCAAATACAGCTGACCCTTAAACCTGGTAGGTAGAACTTAAGACACTGTTGTGTTTTAACTTAAGCACCTTTGGGTAAATATTGGTCTTATCTGGTGCCTTGGCAAAATCTGAAGTTAAAAGGAACTTTCCTAGGGAAAATTTGACCTATAGTTTCAGGGAGATGACATGAATTAAGGGCTTATAAATTGCCTCTACTATTCCCTTGCTTCTGAGAGAAACTGAGGGTGAACTTCTGACCCCTCATCTTCCCCACACCTTTGTATCAACTTGAGAAAGTTGTTTATTATGAAAATCTGTGAAATCTTGCCCTAATTCAAGCTGTTTTAGAAACTTGGTCTGGTAGTTTCATTAGATCTCTACGTGCACCTCTGGGCTTGTAGAAATTGTGAAAATATATCTCCATGGGCAGGCAATGGGGAGGGCCATCTGCCAGCATCAAAGAGGGAGTAATTCTCTTGCAGCCATCACATCTACTGCAGCCACTTGAGCCAGGGGGTTAGGGTCATCTGAATGAAAATGAAAGGAAGCAAAGTGAATGAAGTTATTTGTGATTTATCTTCTTGCAGGAAGCTCCAAGTTTTAATTTTGATCCTGATTTGCTCTGGCAGGTATGTTACAGGTTTGCACTAGAACATTGTGTATATTTTTCACAGAAATTAGTTTTCTTGTAGATGGTGTAATGAATGCTCCTCCTTTTCTTGCTTTTATGTTTAAAGATTCTTTACTAAGCTCCTCTTTTCTGCTCTCATGGAGTGCTGTCAATAAAAATGGTAGTTAAAAAGATTTTTCCCTCTTTTTTTCTTTAATGCTACTTCCTTTAAAGGAATGTTTTAACCTACATTTACTATAAATTTGATATGACCTAAAGATGATGTCCAAAAATTTCACTATCTTAGATTCATTCATAAAACTGTATCCAGTTTCTTTCTTCCTTCCTTCCTTCCTTCCTTCCTTCCTTCCTTCCTTCCTTCCTTCCTTCCTTCCTTCCTTCTCTCTTCTTTCTTAAAAAGATTTATTTATTTATTTATTTATTTATTTATTTATTTATTTATGAGTGAGTGAGTGAGTGACACACAGAGAGAGGCAGAGACATAGGCAGAGGGAGAAGCAGGCTCCTTGAGGGGAGCCCAATGCGGGGACTCCATCCCAGGACCCTGGGATCACGACTTGAGCCCAAGGCAGACATTCAACCACTGAGCCACCCAGGTGTCCCCTGTTTCCTTTTAAGAAAAATGAATTACAGTAATGACAGTACTTGTCAGATAATCTTAAAATTGTTTTCTTTGTTAAATCTTCCAAGTGAATGAAAATCTAATTCAAAATGGCTAAAGCCAAAAGGAAATTTATCGGATCATTCAACAGGAGAAAAATGGGGTTTTGCTTCAGGTACAGCTTAATCCAGGGGTTCAAAAGTTGTTAATGATCCATTTCCTCTCATTTCATTCTATAGTTTAGCTTCCTTCATGTAAACTCTTCTTTTTTTTAAAGGAACTTCTTTCTTTTTTTTTTTTTAATTTTTATTTATTTATGATAGGCACACAGTGAGAGAGAGAGAGGCAGAGACACAGGCAGAAGCAGAAGCAGGCTCCATGCACCAGGAGCCCGACGTGGGATTCGATCCCGGGTCTCCAGGATTGAGCCCTGGGCCAAAGGCAGGCGCCAAACCGCTGCACCACCCAGGGATCCCCATGTAAACTCTTATTTTCAGACAGTCCTTGTCTGCCCATCTGAGCAAGATGGCTATAACAGCTCTAATAATCACAAAAAGAAGAGTTAGGAAGAAAGTTGTGTTTTAAGAAAATGCAAAAAAGAAAACCCCAGAATAAAAATAATGTGATGGAATATAAACTTCATTCTAAACTTAACAGTCCAGACTAAAAAAGTAATGCACAAGGTTTTCTAGTTCTCATTTGCTTAATAAATTAAAGGGCACTCGTTCATCAAAAGAAACAAACTTTATGCTAGCAGTAACTTCAACAGAATTTATCAAATGGGACCTAAATGAGTGCCATAAGAGACTTAGTAAAGTTGCAGAAAATGTATTTGATCTGGTGAACTTGTTATCTAAAGTAGATTAAGAAGCTATGGGCATAATGTCACTAGATAACAGTATTTCTGTGGTAACTAAAGTGAGAGGTGTGGGATGTTTAGCTTTCCTGTCACATGACAAGCTAGTAGCTAGTCATTTAAGAGTCATGAGTGGTTCTTCTTGAGTAATATTTGTCTCCACCAGGCTTTTCTATGGGAAATGAGCAGTGAGCAATTCAACATTGAGCTTGACTAAGTTGCTGATGTGGAGGTGCTGTTGATCAAAGAATATGACTTTGCATTCAGGTGCTAAACTTCCAGTGGTGAGGTTTATCTTTTACTATTAAAACTAAAGACCAAGCCTTGTCTTTGTGCTCAGGTAGATGACTGCTGTTCTTCTGCATGAGGTGGAGCTGAGCTGCAATTGTGTTAAGTTTCTCTTAAAAGATATGCTGATATTTGGTCAAATCCAGCCAATTCAGTTCCACTAGGTGGAAGGGATGCACTGGAACATGGAGAAGGTAAGAGCTATAGTGGCAATTTTTCCCAAGGTTAAACATCTAGGAAAGGAGGTATTTCAAGTTCAAACCTAGGCCATTGAATGCATCCCAATTCCCAGTTTGAACTTAATTTGAGTACTGGGATCTAGTCAGGAACACCACTTGGTGGCTGAAATGTTTTCTTTGGCTCTAGGGCCTTCCTATGTTTATTTCTGCCATCTTTTGAACTCTTACTTGTTTGAGTCTAAACACTGCACTCTACTTAGGATGATTTCTTCTCTTAGGATGAGGTGTTATTAGAAAATTTGTTTCAAGCCTAGTTGTTTTAGCCAAGCCATTATGATAGCTTTTAGGCCTTAAAACTATGCCCCACTCTGTGGCTTTAAAAAGAATAAGAGCAATAATAATAAAAAATACCACCTTGCTGCATTTGTGACAATCTACAGCCCAAATACCACTAACCGTACATGGGAAGCCAGACATAGGGCACCTGACATATAAAAACCTGTGGATAGGCATAATTAGCCCCATTTCACAGATGAGAAAGTTGTGTTTTAGGGAGGATAAGCAATCTGCTAAGATCCTACATCTAGGTTGTTGGCAGCTGAGATCTGCATATAGGTTTTTCCTCCAGAGTTCCTAAACTTTCTATTCCTTTAGTCTGCTTTTACTAAAGACAGCCCATAGGTTAAACTGGTTTTTCTTTCAAAACTTATTTTGGAAATTATGCACTAGTTTGTATCATAGAACAAATTGAGGCAGCTCTTGAGAGCTGGAGAGGTCTCTGATATTTTGAGGAAGGTGTTATCTGCTTTGTGCTAAGAGACAAGAGTCATCCTTTTATGTATAAACGTTATCAGCCCTCCAAATAGGGCTCCAGATATATCCTTTACTTCTATAGCCAACATATACTTGTAGTCCCCCCCCCCCCCAAGTTTTAAGTCTTGTCCTGAAGTCTTTATAACAATTGGAGCAAAACTCATTCAAACTTGCAAAGCCCTGTGTTTTTGATTTGCAATATCCATTTATGATACCAGAAATTATCTTTTAGCTTATTTTTTTTTCTTGAGAAATTTCATCTTCTCATCTTTTAACTTAAGAAAAAAACTTTGTCCCATTTAACTGTTTTCCTTAAATAAGGGGGGAAAATGTGGGTTTTAAGTGATAGCCAGAAAAAGCAAAATGTCAAGTTAAATGTTAGCTCTGGATGATATATAGTTGTTATTTGGAAGCAAGGAAGACTTTTTAAAAAAAAGAGATGAGACTTCTTTTCTTTTTTTAGCCCATATTCTTCTTATGATGTGTTTGAATATTTGAGTTGCCAATCAAAAATTCCTGTTGTGAATGGGTTTAATTGGTGTGAATTTAACTCCTGAAGTTGAATCACAAACACCTGTGTTGACTGAGTAGCTATTTTGTGCACAGCACCATGGTAGACCTTTTAGAAAAATTAAGCACTCGGTTTTAATGGGGCTAATGGAAGGAAGTACATGAGCTAGGATCTAAATAGTGACCTAAGAACAGCAAATTGGACTGCAGAGGCTCAAATGATATCAAATGAGAGAAGCTCAGGGAATGATTCCTGGAAGAGGTAGCATTTGGGGAGGGCCTTGAAAAGTTGGCATGATTTTAATAAAAGGGATAGGGATGGGTTATAAACAGCAGGGACTATAGGAATAAAGGCAAGGAGGTTGGAAAGTATGAAGAGTATCTGGGGAAGAGCAAGTCATTTAGTTTTGTTGAGAGAAGACTTCTTAAGTTCAAAACACAATTGAAAATCAAATAAAACCATAAGAAAGTGGGAGAAGAAATAATAAGAAAGTGAAATGAATGAAATAGAAATCAAACATACTGGAAGGGAATACCAAAACCAAACACTGATTCTTTGAAGAGATTAACAAAAATGACAAATTCTGATTAGAGTTATTGGGGTAAATAGCCAATATCAGGATTGAAAGGGGACATCACTGTCAATCTTATTGACATAAAAAATATGAGGAGTTTTTATTTAACAGCATTATGGTAATAAAGTTGAAATTTTAGAGAAGTTCTTTAAAATAAAAACCTTGTTAAAACTGCATGGGAAGAAAGAGAATATCTGAGTTGTTCTATATATTAAAATGATTCTATATTTAAAGTCTTACCACAAAAAAAAGCAACTTGCAAATCTAAAACCAAACCAAACAAAAAACCCTGCAGGCCCAGATGGCCTCTTCAGTGAATTTACTAAACATTTGAAGAAAAAAATTATTATCAGTCACACAGAAACTATTCCAGAGAATGAAAGATGGAGCACTTCCTATCTTATTTTATGAGGCCAATGTAACCTTGATATTAGTCCCCAACAAAGTCATTACATGAAAGGAAAATTACAGCCTTTCATAAATGTTCATGCAAAATTCCTACCGAACTGAATCCAGTGAAAATTAAATGACGTGTGCTTATTCCAAGAATGTATGGTTGGACTAATATTTGGATATCAATCAATGTTATTTACTACATTAACAGGATAAAGGAGAAACATAAATTCAATTTCAATAAATGCAGAGAAGGCATTTGATAAATGCAGCATCCATCCATGTAAAAAAGAAAAAAATGCCTTTTTTGCAAACTCAGATTAGGAGAACATTTTCTTAATAAGCAGCTATAAGAAAACTACAATCAACATCATATTTAATGGTAAAATGTTGAAAGCTTTCATTATGATATAAAAAATAAGACAAAATCACCTATTACTGTCACTTCTATTCCATAATGTTCTAGATATGCTAAGTATAAGAAGTATAAAGAAAGAAATAAAAGCATTTTTATTCACAGAAACCATGATTGGTGTGTAAAAAAAATCTCAATAAATTCATATAATAAAAGATTAGATTAATAGACAAACTTAGCCAGATAGCTAGTCAATATTTTAAAATGTAATCATATTTTTACATGCCAGTAACAAACATTTACAAAATAAAATCTTAGAAACAGTATCATTTGCAATGGCATTAAAAAACCCAAAATATCTAGAAACAAATCTAGCAATGGTGGTACAAGACCCAATTTAAGTAGAAGATTCAAAAAATAATTTAATGTGGAATAACCAAAACCTTGAAAAAGTGAAATAGCTATAAACAATGGAGTGGATAAATAGTGAAGTAATCATGCTATGAAATGCTATATGGCAACGAGAAGCACCAAGCTATTGCTTCATATAACAACATAATTCAGTATCCTCAGCATTGAAAAGAATCTAGACACAAAAGAACACATACAATATGGTCTGTTTATATGTGTGCATTCCAAAAATAGCAGAAGTAATGAATAGTGTTAGACGTTTGGATAGTGGATAATCTGGAGTGACAGGATATGGAGATTGGGTGGGGGAATAAAGGAAGCTTCTAGAGTGCAAGTAGTATTCATTGATCTGGTTTGCTTTTTCCCAGGTATGTTTACTTTGTCATAATTCATCATGCTGAAAACCTATGATTTGACTTTCTTTTGTATACTATATTTTAATTAAAAAGTTCATTTAAAAATAAAGGAAGAAAAACTCACCAGTAAAAAGACAAATAATCTTATCAAAAATTGAGCAAAGGATTTGAGTAGGCATTTTTCCAATGAAAACCAACAAATGGCCAATAAGGACATGTCCCAACAGGAAATGCAAATCAAACCTTCAATTAGATACAACTTACCCCTCACTAACATGGCTAAAATAAAACAAGATAGATAGTAACTAACAAGTGTTGGGGAAGATGTGGAAAAGCCATATTCTTAATATTGATGGTGGAAATAAAAAATGGTTCAGTCCATTTTTAAAAGCTATTTGGCAGTTTTTCCAGATGTTAAATGTAGGGTCTTACAGTAGTAAGACTCAGCAGTTCTCCTCCTAGGTATACACCGAATGAAACTGAAAACATATGTTAAAATCTGTACACAAATGCTCATATACCATTATTAATAATAGCCAAAAAACTAAAAAGAAATCCAAATGTCCATTATCCTATACGAATAAATGAAATATGGCATCCCCATACAATAGAATATATTTTGGCAATGAAAAGAAACGAGGAACGGATACATGCTATAACCTGGGTGAACCTTGAAAACATCATGTTAAATGAAAGAAGTCAGTGCAAAAGGCCACCTATTACATGATTCTATTTATATGAAATGTCCTATAGATATATCTGTAGAAATAGCAAGTAGATTAGTGGTTGTTAGGAGATAGGGGAGAGGAGCAGGAATGACTGCTCATGGGTATAGGGCTTTTAGGTGGTGAAAATACTGTAGAATTAGATAGTGGTGTTGGTTGTACAAACCACTGAATAATATACTTTAAAAGGATAAATTTTATGGCGCATGTACTGGATATCAGTAAAGCTGTTTTTTAAAAATAAAGATATTTCAAAGGAAATGGTCAATAACTTTGATTACTTAAAAATTGAAAAGATAGAGCTATAAAATAATCATGAGATGTATTTCTAAAAAGAAAAGGAGATGTATTCCTAAGGTTTATAGTAGAGACTTAATGTTCTTAATATATAAAGAAGGTATATTTATCAATGTGGAAATTGGCAAAAATACCAAAATGTTGACACTATTTCTGAATGAGTCAATTATGATGGAGTTTTTCCCTCTTTTTCCTTTTCTTCCCCCTCCAAATTTTTATGTTTTCAATAATGTGCATTCATTACACAGGAATGGTCAGGAATTATTACTTAGGAAAAACAACAGTAAGTTCATTTAAAAAAAAACTTAAAGCTGCACAGCTTCTTCTATCGTGGCTTTCTTTCACTGAACAGAGAAGGCTCCAAAGAGGAAAAGGTTAGATTATTTGTGGAAATTGATAATTTGGCTCTGCTGCTTATTGCTTCTCTGGCTCCAGCTTTCCTATCTGTGAAATGGGACAATGATACCAGCCTGCGTAAGGTTGTAGAAAATATTAAAATGAAGTAAGGCATGGGAAAATCCAGGTATATAATAAATGCTCAAAGAATTCTTTGCTTCTCTATCCATTCCCTTCCAGTCTGGAAGTTGAGTTTTACATGTTAAAAAAAAAATAGTGGTACCTTTGAGCAAGGAGAGAGAAGGAATTTAACAAATTTACTTCAGGCAGCTTCTTAGCTCAGAATGCACACATACACAGAGCTGGTATGTGGAAAGGCTTTAAAAGCTTCTTTGAAAGGAGAAACCAAAAAAAAAAGAAAGAAAAAAAAAGAGAAGAAACCAGTGGAGAAAAAAATAGCAACTCCTAGTAGGCCTGTGGCATAATAAATGATCTAGGGACCTGACGTTCTGGCTGTTGTGCCTTTGGCAAGTCACTTGTCTTTTCTGGCTCTCACTATTCTCATTTGGCAAATGAAGAGATTGGACCAAGAGCCCTGTTTTAAAAATTCTACCAAGTTTTGAGGCTTGGTGACTGGCAATTTGGAATCTCAAAGGGTCCTGCCTGGGGAGTCTGACTTGACATGACATACTTGCAAAGTTTAAATCTTGCTTTGTTTGCTCCATCTTGGCCAGCCCTGCCCAGGCTAGCAGCCCCTGCATTCTCCCTTGTTGGTGCTCAGGTTCCCAGCCTATTGTTTATTTAGGGATTGCAATTTCCTTATTGGCGTGCGCCTCCGCCAGTAGGGTTGAGAAGTCAACCACAGGCCTCATGTGAACTTCCCCTTTCAAGTTTCAGTAATGACAGTGGGGCCTTCACATGCCTCATCCCTAAGGCACGTTCCAGTTTCCACATCCATCAGGCCATGCTGGTGACTTGGGGTGGCCTGGATTCCTCTGCCGCCTGTTGCTTTTTCCATGAGACAAACTGGTTGAACATAGAAAGATTTGTGGTATGTTTTGGAGATCCTAAGGAGGCTCCAAACCAGGGCTGTTGAAGGCGTTGTGAGGATGATTTAAAAGAAATGGGAAGGGCAAGTTCAGGTTGATAGAAGCCAGTGAATGAATAGAGCTTCCTCACTCAATCTTTTCCTAAAGAGCACTGGAAGAGAATAGACGTGTCAGATGCCCGTTGTTTCATTACTCCTTGAAATGTAATCACTGTTTTGCAACGTAGTATTTCACTGGATCTCTGGGAATTCAAACTCTCTTTGTATTTATATGTATGTGAAAGATGACTTTGATCCAGCCTTAGGGAGGGTGGGGCTGCGCACAGCACACACTGAGGGGCTATCTTCTCATCTGGAAGCACTTTCTGAAATTTCTTCCTCCCTATCCTCTCTCCCTAACCTCTTCACTATTTTATTTTGACCTTGCTCCGTGATCTTTAAAGGCTAGTCATGCTGTGTGTAGAAAGGGATCAAAATAGCCCACATCTAGGTGGCACACCTTCTCCGAAGCCAGTTCTTTTGAGGTTTTTCCTGGAGACAGCAAGATCCCAGTGTGTGGCTGTGGCTTCCTCTCTTCTCTATATGGAGGGAACCATTCCAGTGTATGAATGGTGTTAAAAAATGGCTGAAGAAGACAATGTAGGTGATACAAACAAATATTATCTAGCACTTCATGAAGCAGTTTCCATTTGGAGAACTGGGAAATGGGGTAGGAGGAAGGAAGCTTTTATAGGATAAAGAATAAAGAACAAGGAAGAAGAAAAATAGAAAATATCTGATTGGCTGGGGCCACATAGTCACATTTGTTTGAAGTGAGAAGGAACAAGGAAATTAAAAGTCAGAGTTGGCTTGGCATGTGGAGATAGCCTGATTGGATACACTGCATTTCTGGTCAAGTGGAACATTTACAGGGATGTAAAAGTTAATCTAAGTATTGGTTTGCTGACAAGGAGAACCAAGCAGAAGTTGAGCCATCGTGGACTTGGAAAGTTATTTTAACAAAGGGAAGATCTTGGGCAAGTTATTTACCTTTTATAAGTCTCTTGACCTATAAAATGAGTAAAATAAGTACTTAATTCACAGGGTTATAGGAAAGATTAACTGAGACTTTTTCTAGCACAGTGTTTGCATTAGTAATCAATACACATTAGTTGTTGTTGTTATTAACTGCATTTTTAATGCCAGAATGGAGAAATACTGCTTCTGTCCTATACTATTCTATATATTTGGATAATGCAAATATATTTATATCTTCAACATAAATGAGGAAGAAAACAGAAGTCTAAAAAAGAAATATTTTGATATGGCTTTGTACCCCCCTGAGGAGTTTACAAATAAATACAGATCTTTGTGTCACCTCCATCCTGAAAGAGAATGTCTTTGGGTGACACCAAGTCATTGGTTCTTTTTATTCACTCCTTAGGTGAATCTGATAAACCTAGTCCATGGACTGGCACCCGGGAGCCTCTGTATTAATGTGTGTCACAGGCATGTGGAAATGATTTTGGATTAACAAGTGCTACCTTCCATGCATTGGGAATGTAGAAAGCTATCAGTATTAATTGAAGCAACTTTCTATGAAAGGCTGATAATCAGCCAAGAGGCACAGGTGCAACTACACTGGTTGTTAAAATACTGAAATATTTCTCTGGTTATCTCAAATCCCCAGATTATACTCCCCCACTCCAGCAACTAAAGAGTTAACCCCTGACTTTTTAGAGACTTCCCAGACCTGGTTCCCTTGCTCTAGGTGGTGTTTGGTGTCTGGTGTCCCTTGCTCTAGTTGGTTCTTGTCCTATGCTGTACTGGTTGTTGAGTGACTCAACTATCACTCTGATTCTGTTTGATTTAACGTATCCTCAAACCTTTTCTGACTCTTTTTCTTTTTTGAAACTTCACTATTTTATTTTTTTGTGACTTTTCATGATTTCCATCATTTTTCACTTCTTCCTTTTGGTGATTCTTGTGCTGTTTTTTCTATACTTGATTCTTAACCAGGTCAGAATTCTTTCAGCACTAGGCTGATGATCTATCATCTCTACTGTCCCAACTCCCATTTTGGCTTCTGTTTATTATTAACTTCCCAAAGGCCATCTTGTTGCTTAAAAAAAAAGATTTTATTTATTTATTCAGGAGAGACAGAGAGAGAGAGAGAGAAAGAGAGAGAGGGGGGCAGGGATATAGGCAGAGGGAGAAGCAGGCTCCATGCAGGAAGCCCCGATGTGGGACAGGATCCTGGGACTCCAGGATCACATCCAGAGCCAAAGGCAGACGCTCAACCACTGAGCCACCCAGACGTCCCTTGTTGCTTTCTTTTTACCAGCTTATAAACAACTCCTGTCATACCCAAGTGCAAACTATCTTGATTCTGAAGAGTGCTTAGCATTCAGTCCCTCCTTCTTTTCCAACTCCTCTGCAACAAAAAGTGATCCATAAATTTTAATTAGTCCTGTCTTCTTACTCCTCTTCATACATAATTCATACTGTTTTCTTATTCTTTCAACTTATATTAATTAAATATTATGTGCTGGACACCATGCTGAGTACTCTAAACTTTGCATATGTTATTATTTCTGGCTGGAAAGAATTTCATCTTCCCTATGATAATTATCCATCTCTAGGTCCAATATTAGACTCCTGTGCTTTGTGGAAATTTGTTGACTCTGCTATCATGGTCTTGCCCATTTCTGACTTCCCTTTGTTGATTTGTAGAATATTATATCTAGCTGTATTGTGGTGTTATCTTTCATGCTATCACTTTTGTATTGCAAGTAGCTGAAACCCTTCTGTTGTATTTTGGTATTCTGGGGGGGAGTGAATGGTTCAGATATCTGTACCTAGCTATTCAAATGATGTTATAAGGGCACAATCACTCAGGCAGATTCTTAATCATGGTACCAAAGAAGCCCATAACCAGCCACAGGCCCATATTTTCCTTATTATTCATAAGCTCAGAAAAGGAGAAACATAGCTTAGAAAAGTAGAGGCCTAGGAATTTATGTTGGTCTCCTAAAAGAACTCTGATTGGCCTTGATGGCATAACGAGGTCACTGCAGATCAATCAGCATCCAAAGAATCCATGGTACTTGCCACTGAGCAGGGTCATCCATGAAACCCCACTGAAACCACAGGGAATTGGGGAGATGTAGTTCCCAAAAAGAAAAGCTGAGCAGACAGATAAAAAAGTAATCGATAAATGCTACAGCTAGAAATGGGAAGAAGGTAATCTTTGTAGAGCACCTACTGTGTGTTGGCTATTATTCTGGAAGAAGTACATGCTTTCAATCATGTAATTCTTATAACAACCTTAGTTTATAGGATTAGTGAAGGTAGGAATATGTTCACAAAATTAAATGGGATAGACCAAAAGCATAAGCTACTGTCTTCTACATGTGCACCTCATAGAACTGAGGAATGGGTGGGGCCTTACTACACTGTTGTTGGCTGATGATAATAATGATGGCAACCCCTTTACTCTCATGGGGGATGTTCCATAATAGGTAATTTGCATGCATTATTGATCACTTGTAATTTTCATGACATGCTCTTGAACATAGTCTTATTTCAGGGATTCTTAGCATCTTGCCTGAAGATGTAAAAGACCAAACTAGGATTTACATCCTGATTTGTGACTCTCTGAGGGTCAGGAGGATTGTTCTATCTTCAGCTCTTTTTTTTTGACTTGAGTCTATCAACAACAAGAGCAGCAACATCAAATTGATATATGGAGACCAGAACCTCAGTGGTTGTATAGTGTCCAGAAAGAAACGTATCTTCTGCCCATGGGTCATTAGCAATGTGCACAGAGACAGGATGACAAGAAGGATGCATTCCTGGGGCATTGGGTTCATGAAGAATGAGTGAAGCTGGCAAATGAAGCCTTGGAAAGAAACGTCAAAGCACCCTAATTGCTTTGAATTTGACCTGATTCTGTGCTCATGTGTTTTGCTATAAAGAATTAAGTACCCTATGAACAAAAAACCAATACTACCACCAAAAAACAGCATGTCGTCTGTCATTTTCTCATCTATGTCACCATCTCTTTACAATTTGATAACGCCCAAGAAGTTGAGTTACTGATTTTTTTGTTTTTGTTTTTTCCTTCTTACATGCTTTAGATCCAAGCTGACTTCTTTCTGGAGTGCTTGACTTGGGCTCACAAAACCGCGGTTAATCCCACACAGTAAACCCTTCCAAAGCCAGGGCGTTCCTCAGATAGCCTAAGACCTAAGGAAGCTCAGTTATGTTTGCAACTATGACTAGATGAGTTTTAAAAGTTAAGCCTTCAGGAGCCTCTGTGGGATCCAGTAATAATAGTCTAGAATTTTATCCTAAATAAAGCATAATATAATTAGGTTGGGATGTTTCCTGAACATTAAATCACGTCTTCTTCCTTAAACCAAATTGGCCCTAAGTTTGTTGATCAGTGTCCATAGACTGATATGTGATCACGGTGAGTTCCATGCTCTGTAAAAATTGCTTATATTTTCTTTCTTGGCCTGATATTAAAGTGAAACCAGTAATTCTTACTGTATTTGAAAAAAAGCGCATTGTGACACTCAGCAATAACATAATTGTTACTTTTTGTGACTAAATGATACTGCTTTTTTGATATTCCACCCACTCATCATTTCAGAGTTCACAGTTCCTAGAGAGGAATTGAAATCTTTTTCTTGCTATTGAAGGGGAACATAATGTTTGACAAATACAGAAAGGGTAATAAAGGCATCTGTACTGGCAAAGATGCTCCAGAAAGTTTACTCCCAGGGTTGGTGTACACTTAGGCCAAGATGGATAGCTCTTGAAGGGAGGTTAATATTTTTCTAAATTTACTTGGCTTATAAAATTGTCTTGGTCTCTTCTGCACTGGTCAATCCCGTCTGTCATGTATGTGGGACACCTGAAGTCATTTAAAACACCTAAGTCACTTGAAAGCCTTATGAAAATGGGTTAGGGCCAGAGATTCTGCATTTCTAAAACTCTCTCAGGTGATGCCAATGCTGCTGGTCTGTGGACCACACTTGCAGCAACAGTGATCTAGATTGTACTCCATGTTAGAGAGAGAAGGGTGCCTATGAATCTTGTTGAGATCTATCTAGACTCTCATACCTGGCAATGTGGCTGGTACCCAAAAGATGCTTAGTACATATTTGTTGAATGAATGAGAAAACTCCCTGCTTCTAACTTTACTATTAAATGTAGCAAATATGTCTTAGAAAAACTCAGAGATTAGTAAAGCAAAGCAAAGGTGAAGCAGAGATAAACTTATTTCAGTCTTCTCACCTGACTATAGTCTAGCTATAGTCATTGCTATAGTCTAGCAGCCAGACTAACATTTATGGCTGATTTGAGACTCAGCAGGTGGGCCTGTTGGGGTGATGGCTGCTAAGTGTTCAATTCCAGGGGTTTATTATTAATTGCCCTTTAAATACCTATTTTACATTTTTTGAATGATAGATATAAAAATGTCTTGGGTATGAATCTTTAAGTAGAAGTTATAAGTTGTAATTGATGTATAAAATTTTTACAAGTGTTATTTTATGAAAGTGTGGAAAGAAATGTTTTGAAAGATATTCAATTCAGATATTTTTTCCAACTAATAAGGAATGAGCGAACACATTTCAGTTATTTTTCCCTCCTGAAACTTTATTTCCCACATTCTTACAGTCCTTAATGAAAATACAATGTAAAAGCAAGACAATTTCATGGTTGTACTATCTCAAGACTATTTGAAAAATGTCACCTCAGACATGTAGTGGTAGGTTTTTAGAGTATGAGAGCCTATGTTCTTTCATTGCTTTGAGCTCAGAGGTGGCTGTCAGTAAACCACGTTTGAGTTACAGAAGCCAACAAGGTGATCTGGGTATTTAAGCACCTAATTATTCAATGGAGATTACTGATAGTAAGTTTTCCCTTGAAGAGCCAAACATTGTTTTGACTCTTCACTTTAGCATATAATCCTGAGCATAATGTGGTCAATAAAATCCTAATTTTTATTTTAAAATTGACTTCTAGAGGAATTATACTGGGAAAAATCAAATCAAGTAGAATACTTTGCTGTAGGACTTCCCAGAGCCATTAATGCTAATGTAAGCATTAATTATTCTCAAACTTATTTGATGCTGCAATCCCTATTTCACAGAGCTTTTGTGTTCTGTGGATTTTGGGAAAAGCTGTTCTGTGTTGTATTTCATTTTCTCCATCTCCAAGGAAGGTCCACAATGATCTGCTCTAAGAGTTTGCTTATTTGTGAAACATAATCAAAATGAGTACTTGAGTGGTGCCTGGGTGGCTCAGACGGTTAAAGTGTCTGCCTTCAGCTCAGATCCCAAGGTCCTGGAATGAAGCCTCACATCAGGCCGTCTGCCTGTTCCCTCTCCCTCTGCCTTCCCCTCCCTCTTCTTGTGTTCACTCACTCTCAATCTCTGTCAAATAAATAAAATCTTTAAAAAAAATGAATACTTGAAAAATCACTACATAAATTGTTTTAAAATATCAGTGGTAAGTAACGTGTAAAGATGTTCAGATGAAGAAAACTCTGGTGATTGGGAGTAAATGTTGTTCTACCTTCTGAAACTACACTTTTCACCATGTTACAGCATTATGTCTTCACTATAGATCAGTACTTTTTTTAAAAAGATATTATTTATTCATGAAAGACACACAGAGGCAGAGACATAGGCAGAGGTTCGATCCCAGAACCTAGGGATCATGCCCTGAGCCACCCAGGCATCCTTCGAACAGTACTTAGAGTCTTGAGATGTTCAGTTAGCATCAGTTTTGAAGGGCAACAACCATATACCACACTGAGCCATATTAGGACCTGTGAGGTGGTTGCCTTCCATTGTTCTCCTTAAATATAGAAGTTTATAGTAATTCATCTCAGTCTTAGAGATTTGAAAAAAAAAGAAAAAATATGAAATTTCTTCTCCCTGAATTCCTTAAACAGAGGCAGCAGAGAAGCTGTGACCATGGCAGTCATATTATTTACCTTTATATTTCATACTTAGATTTCCTCACATCATTCTTTGCCTCAGCATTTTGAGTATGTTCGTGGGCACAGTCAGTATACCATCTGACATATCTATGTATTTTGTATCTGTTCTTTTCTCTGGACCTTAATGATATACTCATATCTCCTTTTCTCCATGCTCAAGATTTCAGGTATGAGGTCTGTTGTCCTTAAACTTGACTTCTTAAAGAACACAAATGTAAATAAGGACAGGAAAAATAGATCATTATTAAAGTGACTTCCTCAACAACCACCCTCCCCCTTTTCTTTTCTTTTCTTTTCTTTTCTTTTCTTTTCTTTTCTTTTCTTTTCTTTTTTTCTTTTCTTTTCTTTTCTTTTCTTTTCTTTTCCTTTTTCTTTTTCTTTTTCTTTTTCTTTCTTTTCTTTTCCCTTTTCTTTCTTTCTTTCTTTCTTTCTTTCTTTCTTTCTTTCTTTCTTTCTTTCTTTCTTTCTCTTTCTTTCTTCCTCTCCTCTCCTCTCCTCTCCTCTCCTCTCCTCTCCTCTCCTCTCCTCTCCTCTCCTCTCCTCTCCTCTCCTCTCCTCTCCTCTCCTCTCCTCTCCTCTCCTCTCCAGTATCTTGAGACACCTGTAGCTAAAGGGGAAAAAACTTTGTGAGGAAAAAAGAAAAGTTGATTAAGGAAATTAGTAATAGTTAAAAATATTATTTTTTAATTTTTTTCTTTAAAGATTTTATTTATTTACTCATGAGAGAGACAGAGAGAGAGAGAGGGAGAAGCCGACTCCAAGCAGGGAGCCTGACGTGGGACTGGATCTGGGGTCTCCAGGATCACACCCTAGGCTGAAGGTGGCGCTAAACCGCTGAGCCACCCAGGCTGCCCAATAATTTTCTTATGTTACAAAACTTTCTATCTTAATCCTGTTCTGATCTTTCTTTAGCAGTATGTAATTTTTTAAAGTGCGGTAAAAAGCTCCATCTAACCTAGTTAGAAGCTGGCGGGCAGTTGTGGTCATTGCTAACTAAAGCCTCAAGATTTGATGGAGGGGAAAGCTGATGGTTTCCCTCCCACTCCCCTGGCGTATGTGATAGAGACCTGAAATTCTAAGTGTATCAAAAATTAAAGTATAAAACATGAGGACCACAAAGTGTACTGCACATACACACACGTCTTTATATATGTGTATATATATGTACATATGTATGTATATATGTATGTACATATGAATGTACATATGAATATGCTCACTTTAGCCTTGGGTCTGAAATCCCAGAAGATTTTGTATTAGAAAAGCACAGATGTAGGCCCTTTTTTTTTACATTTAACTTTCAGTTAAACTCTTGTAAAGATTGTACTTAGATATTTGTAGATGCTGAAAGATTGTATCTCAAAAAGAGGAAATTACTGTCACATTGATTAGGTTTTTAATTGATAACTATCTTTTTATATGTCTTAAAGTAATAATATAATCTTAAGGCTTTCATAAGGATAAATAAAAGTGTTAATAGTGGGTATATCTGGGTGATGGGACTTGTGCAGTCATAATTATATAGCTTTTCAAGTATTCTGTAATGAGCTTGTCTTAATTTTATAGTCAGAAAAAATATTGATTTAAAATGACTCATTTATTTAAGAAGGCTCTTATGAATGTTTAGAAATTCTTTTTTTCTGCATTCTTTTTATTTTGCTGCTCTTTTTATCTCTGGACTTCTCATAGCTCAGAACTGAAAAGATTCAGTAAAGATGCCTCCCTACATATATCAGCTTGGGCTGCTGTAACAAAATACCACTTATGGGTGGCATATGAAACAGAAATGTATTTTCTCACAATTCTGGAGGCTGGAAGTCCCAGATCAGGGTGCAAGCGGGTTGGGTTCTGGTGAGAGCTCTCTCTTCCTGGCTCACAGATGGCCACTTTCTTGCTGTGTCCTCACATGGCAGAGAGCAAAAGAGAGAAAAGAAGCTCTGTAGTGTCTCTTTTTATGAAGGCCTCATCCTTATGACCCCTCATAACACTGATCACCTCCTAAAGGCCTTGTCTCCAAATGCCATCACATCTCCATTACATTAGGGGCTAGAGCTTCAAATAGGAATTTTGGAGGCATGCATTTAGTCCATGACACCCCTTTTACTCAAGCTGGAAGAATAAAGGATTTCTAGAAATTGCATTTGGAATAGAAAAATACTGGCAGGCTGTACATAAAACATGAGTCATGATTATCTCTTGGTAGTAGGATTAGAGGGGATTCTCTCCATTTTCTAGGAATTTAAGATATATTACTTTTATAACTGGAAAAAATAACAATACTATTTTAAAAGGAAAACAAAATGCTATAAAATATAACATTCCATAATCTTTCAAATTTCAGAATCTTTTTATTTCATTTTCTTGGGTTTTTTCTGAGAATTAATAAAAATATCTTCAGCACTTAAAGCACTTGGATGTTCACACAAAGTGGCACTCAGTAAGAAGTTGTTTCTCTTCATTTTCTTCCACTTAATGATGATGATGATGTTAAATGATAATAGTAATGATTATTACATTGCCCCATGAGACATGACATCGACCACATAATATAGGAAATTAGAATGGAAAATAGCCACAAAATCAGGACAAATATATTTGTTGCAAAGTTTTTTCTATGAGTTAGTTATAAATAGAATAGACCATTCATTGTCTTTACTTTTGGAACTCTTTAGTCTTCTAGATTCTTGAAAATAAGTTGGTAAAAAAATGCGTTTGTGTTTTTTCCCCCCCCCATTAACATTGAATTACAAATATAATATCAGCTCTTTGGATTTGCACAATAAAAGGGCAGGTAGATGGTGTCAGGGAGAAAACTTATAGTCAAACTTTCAATGTGTTTTATTCCAAAGACTGGTTGGAGTTTAACACCTCAGGTTGGAGAAGGTTTTTTCTTTTCCCCTGTAAGAGCTCACTCTCTTCTCGTCTTTCTAAAGCAATATTTCTTGCTATGCTCTACCGTATACATAGAGTCTGTCATTTCCTTAAAAAATTCTCTATGGTTTTTTTTTTCCTTCTCAATCCCACAGTTGAGTGTAATATTTCTAGTTTTTTAACTCTGAAAATCAATAGATTAGAAATGTCCTACAAGGTGACTTATGTTTTCTTGTCATGCAGGGAGCTGCTTGCCAAATAAATCATTACAATGTATAGTTGCTGTAAATTTTCAATATTTAGTGTATCAGTCATACTAAGTCAGGATTCAGTTATTTAATTTCATTGATGTCTGTATTCTATTTTTTTTTAAAGAATTTTATTTTATTTTATTTATGATAGTCACAGAGAGAGAGAGAGGCAGAGACACAGGCAGAGGGAGGAGAAGCAGGCTCCATGCACCGGGAGCCTGACGTGGGATTCGATCCCGGGTCTCCAGGATCGCGCCCTGGGCCAAAGGCAGGCGCCAAACCGCTGCGCCACCCAGGGATCCCGATGTCTGTATTCTAGATGAGAATCCTTTTCCTCATTAGTAGATTTTAATTTCCTTCGCTCTCAGAGTCATATTCCAAGCATGCCTTATAAAACCAGCCACATAATATACACATGAACAAACTGTTTTTGCATTTACAAGTAGACTAGAAATTGTACACTGGTAAACTGTATCTGAAATTATAAATTTGTCCACTTAAATGGTGCTTTTTTTTTTTTTTTAACACTTTAGATCACTTTTATCACTGTTGCTTTGGTAATTTGATTCCCAGACATTAGACAAACATATCTAGGCAACTCTCCATGTTGTATTGACACGTGTTCTTTATTGGAAACTTAAAAAATATCTTACAAATGATCCTCAGAAGTGAAAAACATAAATTATCCTGAATTCAGGGTTATGTCTATACCATAGTTAATGTATTACTACCCAAATTACTTTCTGAAATTCTGTTTTGATGATACTAAGAAAACAATTTTATTTCCTTCTTTTTATTCCCATTTTTTTTTTAAACAACAGGACACAAAAATTGCTTCATTGGAGCGAAACATAAGGGATCTGGAGGATGAGATCCAGATGTTAAAAGCCAATGGTGTGCTGAACACTGAGGACCGCGAAGAAGAGATCAAACAAATAGAGGTTTACAAAAGTCACTCCAAGTTCATGAAAACCAAGGTATGGTCCAAAGTTATAAACTTTTATACTCTTAATGTGACTGGAAAGTTATGGTTTGCATACATACTTTCCCCAAATGCCCACATAACCTGTTTTATGTGATATGATGAAATATATGGACAATAAAGAAGAATGTAGAACATTTTTTGTTCGGAAGTGTAGATTCCAAAAAGAGATCAGGGAACATCTTTGGTTGAATTTCTACTTACTAAGGTGTTCAGGATTTTCTAATAAGTAAGTTTGGTGTCTTGGGAATTAACATTTATTTTTAATGATCTCCTCTCTTCCAAATTTCTTGAGTTTTCATAAGTTTGATATTTGTGAAGTTTCTATCATTGCCAAATTTTGGCCCATGCCTAGGAAGGTGACTGTGTCCAAAGGTGTTGATCCTGGAAGCCAATTTAACTTCCAGTTGTATAAAGACATTTTGGTTTTAGCATAGTTTTTAAGGCAGAATTGACTTTGCATTCCAATACTACTACTTGCTTAAATTATTCAACTTCTTTAAGCCTCAGTTTTTTCATCCATGAAATAGATGCAGGAGAAAGGAAACTACCTTCATCTTTGGGTTGCCTTGACAATTTCAAGAGATTATGCATTTAAAGCACTTAGCCCCTGACTAATCTCTAGAAAGCATTTAATACATGTCAGGCATTGCTATTATTGATATCTATTGCTATGGAATATTTATAAAATATAATTATAGTAACCTGTTCTATTAACTTATATTGATATTGCTAGTTTTAAAGAACTTGGTTTGTTATTTTTCATTAAACTTTGGGCCAAAATGAACTAAACTCTTAAATATCTATTATTTTTACATATGCATAATTGTTAAGTTTATGAATAGCTCTACGTAGGTCTTTTGAGACTTTGAGATGCTTTTATTTATCCCTGGATTTAAACTATTTTGCCTCTGAAATAATAACCACATCAGTTTAAATTTTGTTTTTTCTACCATGTACTCTTAAACACTCCTGTTCTTGTTCAAAGTTTTACTTTTGTTTGTTGCCTTATAAAATGCAGCAGAGTTAAGAGTAATGCAGACTTCTATGAAGAAACAGTGGAAGTAGAGAGAAAAAATGGTTAAATGATGGTATAATTTTATCATTGTGAAATACATGCATACTTATTGTGGGGAATTTGCAAACTATAGAGAGGAAATAATATGTAGCATCTACTAAACCATGTCTATGTATGCATGTATGTGCCTTTCTCTAGGAAAAAACAAAAAGTTCGCTTGCTTCTGCCAACTTTATATTTGTAAGTTGACGTTGAGATTATGACCAAAAATTTGGATGAAGGGGTGGAGGGAAATTTGAGGAGAATGTCCAGTGGATTTGAATATAACCCCTTCTTTTCAAGGAGTTCCACAAAATCTAGAATGGGTTTTCCTGGTCAAGCCCTCTCTTCCAGTTTCTTTTTTGCAGTCCTTCCCCCTCAGAGAGTTGAGCTGGGGTATAGCAAGCCCAATGGTAGGGTGGCCTGTTGACCAAACAATGACCATTCACTCTGGGATTGAAGTTATGAAGATAAGTATGAACTCATAACATTTGGGCAAAATTATTGTTTTGGCTTAAACTTTTCCTCCCCACCCTGTCATTCAGCAGTGGGAAATAGTTCAAGTCCTTTCTACAACTAAAAATGCCATGAAATTTGTCCAGGTCAATAAAACATGTATATGGTCTCCAGCAAGTAGGACTTTATTAGCCCATAGGTGTCTGAAAGACTGTTGGTCCTTGAGTTGGTTACTTTTTATGGTTCCAAAGTGGTCAGGTCAGAAGGATATTTGAGGAGAGAAATAGAGTAAGGTGAAAAGAGAGTAGGCTGACATGGCAAGTGGACTCTGGCAGATCTCTAGCTTGCCTTTGCTAGTTGCATGGTCTTGAGGAGTAACTTATGTCACTCAGCCACTCTTCTATAAAACAGGACAACACTGCAAGCCTTAGAGGGAGACTCACAGGGTTAAATGAAATAATGTAATTAAAATGCTTGGCTTAAAAAAGTAGCTAATAATTATCCCCATTATTACTGAAGAAGTATTACCAAACCTAATAATAATAGTAATAATAATAATAATGTAATATTTGACTTGACTAATGGAGAAAATAGATTTCTAAGAATACAAATAAAATGAGTTTTTAATACTGTCATAGATTGACAAAAGCTACGTAGTAAGCATTTTTTATATTTTTTCTGTTGATAGAATGTTCTTATTGGATTAAATCTCAACATAGTTTTTATACTTCATATCATTACTTCAATTGCTGATTTTTCTTATTTCTGTTTTGAGAGGCAAGTATGGGTATGGTTGAGCAGGTCTATTAAGACCTAGGTATTGCCAAACATTTAGTCCTGAGTGCTTGTATTCTGTGCTTTGTGGGATCTGGGGGCTGTGTGAACTGATTCCAGTTGGATGAATCACTTGTCATGGAACTTATTAAATTTTAGAGGCATGGATTGATATCCTCTAAAATTGGATTACTACCATAGTTCATGGTCCATTGTGGCCTGTTTGGATAACTTTTTTACAAAATTTATATGAATATGCTGCTTGTCAACATTTTCACAGATATCTGAAGAGTTAATTTAGACAATTGTTTAGTGTCAGCATTAGATTCTCTTGAACTTTTCATTCATTCATTCATTTATTTAAAGATTTTATTTATTTATTCATGAGAGAGAGAGAGAGAGAGAGAGAGAGAGGCAGAGACACAGGCAGAGGGAGAAGCAGGCTCCATGCAGGGAGCCCGATGTGGGACTTCATCCTGGGTCTCCAGAATCTGGCCCTGGGCCAAAGTTGGCGCTAAATCGCTGAGCCACCCCGGCTGCCCGAACTCTTTCATTTATACAGAATTGTATGGATAAAGCTTTCAATGGTGGATTTTTTAGCTCTCTGATTGCCAAAGACTTACCAAACCCCGTTTTTAGCACATGACACTGTGCTAGCTACAGAGGGGCTCTTAAAAGTAGTGCATATTCAGAAATGTTTCTCACTTCAAAGTCAACACTGACCACTTAGTTGGGAAAGTAAGAAATGTCCTGGAAAAACTACTCCAAAGATTTGAGAAGAGTAGAGGTCACTTGTGGCTGCAGTAATGCAAGTAGTTTAGGGGTTAGTGTTTTTTGTCTAAATAACCAGATTGGCAAAATAGCAATGACAGGTCTGGTGAAGAGTGCAAACTCAAATTAGTGACTGAGTAAACCTAGAAGGATAAGTAAAAATACCATCCTAACCTAACTCCACATAGAAGAGGAAGTGGAAAGAACTCCAGTCTATGTGAAATGGCAGGTTTTCCAAAAAAGGAAAGAAATGTTAGATTTAAATTGTGAACACCTAGACCTAGAGGCTCTGAAGCTTACTGAGGGAAATGGAAATGTAATTGTGAAACTCAGGGGTTTAGTGAGGCAGTGATAGAAATGAAAATCAGAAGTGACTTTGGATCCCAACTAGCAAAAAATGCAGGCATAGTTGACTTTAGAAACTGTTATTTTAGCAGTTTTTAAAGACCTTGGTCTTGGTAAAATATTTCAGAAATTCTTAATGAGATGCTACATAAGGAAGGGAGTGGAACTCCGGAAACCAAATCTGAAATTGCAGTTAAATATTGTTACTTCTTCTAGCTGTTTGTAATGAATATGTAGAAAGCTTTTAAAAGGGTCCAGAGAACTTTTTTGCCTGGTGTTTTGGAGAGGCACTTTCAGAGTGATAACAGTTTGCAAAGAGCAGCCTTAGAGGTGTTCTTCAATGTGAATATTTCTTTAATAGAAATCTAAAATGAGTTCTATCATGATTCTCTGGAAGTTCACTACTTTTAAATGAAAAACATAAGATAAAAAATTCAGCCTAATTATGAAAAAAAAGCTCCTAAAATTGGATAAACACATATTTACATTCTCCTTTTATTTTTTGTTTTTTGGAAATTTTAGCCGGAAATTGTTTTTATGACTCATTGGTGATAATTGTCTCAGCATTTGATTTCTCTTCATTAACAGGGCATGACTTCAAATCATTCTCAATCTCAGTATGTAATTATTTGCTCCAAGTGGGTAATAAAGGCAGCTAATAATAATTCCTGTATACAAACTCATTTTTTAGATGCAATAGTATATTGAAATAGGCAATTTTAAGTTTCAGTGAAAATTTGACATAAAAACAATGTTGTGGATGTAAAGGGAGTGCTGCTTGCATTAATTATTGAAATAAGTAGTGGCAGCCCTGGTGGTTCAGCAGTTTAGCAACGCCTTCAGCCCAAGGTGTGATCTTGGGGACCCTAGATTGAGTCCCACGTCGGGCTCCCTGCATGAAACCTGCTTCTCCCTCTGCCTGTGTCTCTGCCTCTCTCTCTCTCTCTCTCTCTCTCTCTCTGTGTGTCTAATAAAAATAAATAAATAAATAAATAAATAAATAAATAAATAAATAAATAAAGCATGTAGGTGAAGGGAAAAGGAAGTATTTTAAATAGCCATGTGGAATGGCATGCACGCACCTCCATTTTGACGCTGAACAGATGACTGGGACTGGTAGGGTCTCTTGAAAGCTTTGTGATTAAATGAAGTAGAAGTAAAGACCCAAATTGCTTTTATAAATTATGTCATAGAAAAACCATGACATAACATGTTTGCAAAGGTGGAAGGCAAATTGCAAAAAATGTAAAAAATACAGTTTAGAGTCTCAACTTGTGCAATGGCACAGATACCAGACATAGTTGGCCAGGATGGAAATCCCTGCATCTTGAAGCCCTTTGGCACATGCACGTTTTCCCTGAGAACTGAGACTCAACCCTGAAAACTTAGAGGACTCAGACTGCACAGACAGAATCTAAGAGGTCATGAAAAGCATAAGTCACCATCAGGAGCACTGTTGAGCCTCTAAGAATGGAATGTACCATGTAAATAATTGTTTTTCTGTAGGGAAAGAGTGATGGCATCCCTTGTTCTATATGAGGCTTTGTTCCTAGTGTAACACATTTTTCATCTACTGATCTTAGTACCTCTGTATTAGTCACTCTCTCTGTTTTAGGAGTTTGCCAAAGACACTGCTCTGCTGTCTTAGATCTCCTCTTTTATTCTGAATTTGTAACACATTTTCTTATTAACCTCTGAAGGATTACAAACCTCATAACCCAAACTGCATGATAATAAGCATATCACTTTCTAGACATGAGGGCCATATCTGTAGTGAAAAAGAAGCTGTTTTCCTTGGCAAGGGAGTGTTTTCAGGGTGTTGGTTGTGTCACAGACGTAAGTGGTGGAAGAACTTTCAGACGAGATGAAGTGTTCCTGATGTCCACATGGACTTCATATAAAGTGTGTGATGTAATTCCGATTGGCTTTTCTTCTTGCCATCACCGAGACAGACCTTCCCCAGTCTCAGTTCTCATGTATGTTTGATTGCATCACTTTCCATTTTTATTGAGTTTATTGCTGTAAAAGAAGCAAAAGGCATATTTTTATGGAAGAATATGATTTTCTACCCTGTAACTATATTCCCCTTAGAAAAGCCCTTTTCTATTATTGTCTGCATAAAGTACTTATTTAAAATTTACCTCATGGCTATGATAGTCTGAAAGCTATTTAAAGCAACTGTCTCTTTAATATTTATAGACTGAAATAGTTTTATCATTATCAATCTATTTTTGTTGAATAAAGTAGGTGCATGTAGAACTTGTCATGTTCTTCCTTCCTATTAAATACCATTCTGTTGATCAGGTTATTTCATTCAATTTCCTCTCTCAATACCCCATTCCCATACTAAATTTCTACTCTGATACTTGTAGAAGCTAGCCCAGATCATTTTTTTATATGATAAACATCATCTTTGCTTAGGCATGTAAAGTTCAAAGTTTTTTTAGCTTTATTTTAGGACGAATCAGTTTCATATGTGGAATTAACTATATATTGTGCTGTGAGCTACAACTGCATGTGATTTAGAACTATAACCCATGTGAAGAATGCTGATCTTGCTGATCATAACAGATTTTCTCTCTTTTATAATTTTAGTTAATCCTAATCCAGATTTTCCCTTTTTTAATTGTATAGTCTGTTCTTGTTGTATGAGAGAGAGAGTGAGAAAGAGATAACTTACTTTTATTTTAGGTAGAAATGATTATAGATTCATGATTCCTTAAATTATAAAGAAGAAACATGTTCCATGGATTTCATATATGTGATCAGTGTCACTATCTCTTCACACATACCCAGAGCATATTGATAATCAATCACAATTCTTTTTCAGTGAATCTTTAAGTGTCCTCAGAATCCTTCTCAAGACTGCCAGTCACTACCAAATATTTAAATTTGGCAAGCAAAATGAAACCTATTTGCCCCCTGATCTAGTCTGACTTCATTCTGCAAATGATATTTCATCTCATCCTTTCCAAGGAATTGCACAACCTGAACAATTCCAAAAAAGGGGGTCTTATTTCTTTGTAAGCATCCCATTCTACTCATTCTCATAAGTTATTGTCAGTAGCTTGGTTCTTGTTTATGCTTTAGTTGTTGAAAAGAACAACAAATGCTAGTTAAAACACATTTTCAAAACATATATTTAAAAATGTACTTATAAACTGTCAAGTTAGAAAGAATCTCAAGGGCAAAAACTAAACCAAAGAAGGGAGCTGGAGTGATGATAGAGCACTGATTCTGTCTTCTCGTTGGCATTTTCTAGATGGTGAACTTGAGCATTAGTTTCCATAGTCACGGGGACATTGAAAGAAAGAGAAGCCTGAGTTTGTTCAAGATGAAGACTCAAATAGGAATTCTACTACCCCTACCACATTAAGCTGGGATCTCAGACAGCTACATGCTTTAGTACAAACTAAAAAACCTCCTCACTATACTCTCCTCCCACCTAGACTAGGTGAATCCAGGGAAAATTATCTATTTTAAAACTTTGAGCCAAGTGAAAGGTAAAAACAAAAACAAAAACAAACTAGCTTTGAGAATCCTTAACCACAGATGTCTCTTGCACAGATGTGCAGTGTATATATAAGGTGATCAAAAAACTTCAAGTAGAGAATGGAGTTTAAAGGGGTACTTGGTTGATAGTGCCCAGGTATTGGAAGAGACAAATGCTCTGAAGGGCTACATGTTCAACTTAGATCTCAAAGTTTTCCTCCAAATAAGGTTCCAAAAAACATGATCACACAGTAAAAGTTTTTCCTAAATCACAAAACTTGACAGAAATCAAGCTACCATAATTGATAGCTGGTATAAAAAAAATAGCAGAACTAGAATAGCAGAACTGTGGCATATTCATTCAGTGTAATATTACTCAACAATAAAAGGGAATGAAGTACAGATATGTACTATAATATGGATGAACCTTGGAACATTGTGCTGTGTGGAAGAAGCCAGTTGAAAGGTATGTATAAGATCCCGTTTATATAAAATTCCCAGAATAGACAGAAGGTAAATATGAGTTGCCTAAGGCTGGGGGTACAGGGTGAGGAATATGGAGAGTGACTTCTAATCATTACAAAGTTTCATTTTGGGATGATGAAAATCCTCTAACATTTGATTATCATGAGGGTTGCACAATTCTGTGAATATACTAAAAATCATCAACTGTACCCTTTAAGCAGTTGAATTGTATGGCATATAAATTATATTTCAATAAAGCTATTTAAAAAGGCAGCTAATGGAAAAAAGTCCCATTACCTTAAAGGAATGAATTTGGAGTGATAGCTTGAATTTTTAATAGCTTCTGTTAGCCAAAAGTTGGCTGAGAGAAAATATCTCTTTACCTAGAAAATTACTTTTAACACTCAGCAACAATATTAAAAAAATGAAGTTGAGATATTTTTAGACAAATTTAACTTGCCACCAACAAAATCCTACTACAAGAAATTTAAAGGATGCATTTTACACAAAAGGAGATTTCTGACAGAATATTTGAGATGCAGGGATGAATAACAAAGCTAGTGACAAATGTTGGGGCTATATCTAAACTGACATGGACTGTAAAAAAATAATGATGAATTCAAAGCAAAACAGGAAAGAACTGAGATATATGGCAATAATGTGTATGTCAACGGGATGGTGGCTGAACTTAAAGTGTCTCAAGATCCTTCTATTATTCAGAAAGAATGTAAGCATAGACTGACTTTAGACTAAGGTAGATTAAAAATGTAAGTGTGCTATACTTTCTAGGGTAGTAACCTAAAGATTAGAAATAATTGAAGTAAACATAAAATAAATAAAATAAAATTATAACTTTTAAATGAGTAGAGGCAAAAAAGAATAGAATAGGAAAAAAGTCATTCAAAAGGTAAGAAGGAAAAGAGAAGAAATAGAAAAGGCAGTATATTTAGAAAGCGTGAGGTAAAATGGTTGAAATAAAATCACATACATTGTAATGTTAATAAGTGCTCCATTTAATTTTATCAGAAAGGATAAAAGCATCTCGGTATATGCTATTTGTAAGAGACATCTACAACATAAAGTTAATGACACATTGAAATTGAAAAAAAGACACACCAGCCAAATAATAACCATGAGAAAGCTGTTGTAGACTTTTAAGGCAAGGGAATAATTTTCAAGCCAGTATAGACTGTTGTGCTCAATAATTTTTGGATACAAATTCTTTTCTAGCACACAGTATACAAAGTACATTTATGATAACTGACTACATACTGTGTCATAAAGCAAGATACACCAATTTCAAACAGACCTTGTTCTTTATTCACAAAGCAAACAAGCAAGAAAAAAACCACAAAGATGACTAGGAAACATCCATGTATTTGTAGAGTAAGAAGCATACTTATAAATTATTTGTGAGTTGAAGGGTAAATAATAATGGAAATCAGAAAACATTTGGACTGAACAATAATACTACATAATCAAACTAGTGAGATCGAGCTAAAATGATACAGGGAAATTTATAGTCTTAAGACATATATATGGTAAGAAAAAGGGGTGAAAATTAGTGAGATAAATATCCAATTTACAAAGTTAGGAAAGGAAAATTGAATAAATCCAAAGAAAGTAGTAGGAAGCAAATAATTAAAAAAGATAACACTAATGAAATAGAAAATAAGAATTTTAGGTGATCGACACAGCCAAAATTGACTCTTTGAAGAATTATTTAACATGACACACTTCTGCTGAGCCTCATCAAAAAAAAGAGAGTAAAATGAAAGAATATTAGGAATGAAATAGAAGTAAGTCATAGATGCTATAGATATTGAAAGATAAATGGGTTTTATAAAAATTTCCTAAGTAAAAGTGAATATTTAGATAAAATGAAAAATTATTAGGAGAAAAAACTTATTAAAATTATCTCAAGGGATCCCTGGGTGGCGCAGCGGTTTAGCGCCTGTCTTTGGCCCAGGGCACGATCCTGGAGACCCGGGATCGAATCCCATGTTGGGCTCCCGGTGCATGGAGCCTGCTTCTCCCTCTGCCTGTGTCTCTGCCTCTCTCTCTCTCTCTCTCTCTCTCTCTCTCTCTCTCTCACTATCATAAATAAATAAAAATTAAAAAAAATTGTCTCAAATAACTAGAAACACAAATATTCCTGTAACTATTAAAGATAGATGAAGTAAAGGTTTTTGGAGAAAGAAAATATCAGCTTTAGATGGTTTTACTGATGATTTCTAATAAATGTTAATGGGAAGAAAATTTCAATTTTACACAAACCATTTCAGAACACATTAAAAGAATGAGCACTCCATTTGGAAGGCAAAATTGGTACTAAAACCTGACAAGGAGAGAACGAAATGGAAAAATTACAAACCAGTTTTATCCATAAATATAGATGAAAGATCTTGACAAAGTATTAGTAAGCTGAATCCAGGAACTTATAAAAAAAATATAATGCATCATGACTAAGTGGGGTTTTTCATAGTTGTGCAGGAGAGCTGAGTATTTTAAAAATCCATTAATGTAATTCATTACAATAACATATTAAAGGTGAAAAGTGTGATAAATCATGAGAAGCAGAAAAAATGTTTATTAATATTAAACATTCCTTAATGATTAAAAAAAAACAACTCTTGGCAAAGTTGTAATAAAGGAACTTTCTGAAACTTAAGAGTGCCTATAAAAAGCTAAAGCAAACATCAAACTTAATGATGAAACATTGAAATTCTTCCCTTTAAGACGAGGAACAAGACAAAGGAGCCACAATTTCTTCCAGGCCTCTGTGTCTTTCTGCATGGCCTGTCCATGTGGCTGGTATGGGCTTCTTCACAGCATAATGGTTAGAGGGTTGGACTTCTAACATGGTGGCCAACTTCCACCTGGAGGAAGCTAAATCTGCCTGTCTCCTATAGACAAGGGCCAGAACAGGCATACTGACACTTTGGCTGTATTTAGCTGGTTGAAGCAAGTTGCAGTTTAGCCCAGGTTCAAGAGGAGGTTAAACAGATTCCATCTCTAGTTGTGAGTGCAGAAAGTGTGTACAAGCTGGAAAAACTAGGTGTCAGTCATGTTTGGGGATTATCTACCACAACTTCAGGCTTGTAAAAATGTAAAAGTCTGATGACATAAGATATTGGCAAAGATGTGGAGTGATTGGCACACTTACACACTTCTTGTGACCCTAAAAATGAGTGTAACAACTTGGGTAAACATTTTGATGTTGTCTAGTAAAGTTAAAGATGTGCATACCACATAGTCCAGCAATTTAACTCCTAGATCATTTTTGCTAGGTGTACCAAGTGATATATATATATATAAGAATGTTGGGAATAGCACTTTTTGTTCTAGCAAAAAACCTGGAAACAAACTAAAATGTCTATTAACAGCAGAATGGGCAAATAAATTGTGGAGAAGTCATACAATGAAATTTTGTACTTCAATGAAAATGAACAAATTATATATACAATAACATGATCTTTAGGACATAAGATTGAGTAGAAAAAAGCAAAGTACTAAAAACACAGAACAAATAAAGTTGAAATGCAAAAAATATATGTAAAGGACAAGCAGGGAAATGACAAACACAAAATTTAAGGTGATAATTATTTCTGGAGGGGGAGAGAAGATAGAAATGGATTGGGACATAGGTAATTCTAATGATCTTTCTTGGTGAATTGAAGGATGAATGTCTCATATTATTTTTCCTATACTTTACAAAATTATATGTTCTTTGGTGTCTTCTCAATATTTAGTATAAACAAAAAACATTTAATTCTTACTTTGGGGGAGGGTGAAGATTCTTTTTTGTTAAATGATGCCCATGAATGATCATTTCCACAGTGGAGTAGCAGAGAAGGACCTTGGGTTAATCACCTTTAATAGCATCCTGTTGACCCTTCTGAAGATCGTGATGAATAGTTTATGTGGCTTCATGGTTTCCTGGATGAGGAATAGATACGGCTAAGAAGTCTTCATTTCACTGTGAACCTTGGTTCTCAGTGGGGTGGAAAGTGGAAGGCAATCTGCTGCCTTTCTGTTTTCTATATTCTTGGCCACCTTTACAGAGCCTCCCTAAACTCATAAGAACTTCCAAAGCCATCTTTTTTAAACTCATGGCTTGCCTTGTTGGGTTAATGATCATTGGCTACTGAAAATTAAGAGAAATCAGCAGTTCTCAAATGTGAAGAGTAGGAACTGTGGCTTCTAATTTCTTACAATGTTGTTCTTGTTTCACAGATTGATCAGCTGAAGCAGGAGCTTTCAAAGAAGGAGTCAGAACTTCTTGCCTTACAAACAAAGCTTGAAACCCTTAGCAATCAAAATTCAGATTGCAAGCAACACATCGAAGTGCTTAAAGAGTCGCTTACTGCCAAAGAACAGAGGGCTGCCATCCTTCAGACTGAGGTAAGGCACTGTTTCATGATTCTAGGCAGTAGACATTGAGATGACAGAAAATATCCTACCTGGACAGCTTTCTTTAGAATATTCCTTACCAAACTCTTGGGGAGAGATGTGTTTTGGATATCAGATATTCCAGGGATTTTGAAAAGGTAAGATCTATATCACAGATTGCATAACACTCTCAGTGGGGATACAGCAACACCCTGTAACAAACACATAACTCTTCTGCACAAAAAAATTCCTCACACTAAAGTAGGATAAATAAAGACTCTATGTAGCATCCTGTTAGTTCATGTCAGGTTGTGCCACCAATGTTTGTTTTACACTGGAATTTTTTTGTTTCATTTTTCAGAGGTTTTTTTTTTTTTTTTTTGGATTTGGGAACCATAAATAAGTGGTTGGATCTAGAATGGTTTTATCAAAAATCATAGAAAAGTCTGAATGTCATCTACCTTACTTTACTGTGTATATAGGTCCCTCTTTTAGTGCCTGTGATTCCAAGGGTTTCTTACTTCCTAAAGAGTATCCTCAATTTTCAAGATTCTTTTACCCATTAAAGAAAGTTGATACTGTGTGGGTTTCTTAAAATAAATGTTGGTTTGTTATTTCTTATTCATACTTAGAAGAAAACCAAATACATTTTACTATCCTGTTTCCTTATTTCTCCTCATTGGATTATATCTTTGGTTTGCTAAGAAAGGCAAAACATAAGCTAGTTATTATATAAATAAAACAGTTGCCAGAAAATAAGTTATTGCATGTGGACAGCAAAGAATGTGGTAACTCTCCTTGATTTTTTGTGTTGAGGCAGTATTGTTATGTGGATGACTGTAAGATAAGGCAATCTAATTGAGTTGCATGTTCTTGTGCTCTTTAAGCCATGTCTTTGTGTATGTTTTTGGGTCTGTGGGGAGGTTTAGATTTTCCTTGGAGTTAATGGGGCCCTTGAGTAGGCCTATGCTCTCAGTCAAGGTGCAACCGAGTGTCCAGAGGTGAAAAGAAACAACTTCCAGATTGGACAGGTCTTGGCATGGATGTGACTCAGCCCTTAGGCACTTGACACTGGTTAATAGGCAGTTACTCGATTGCTGCAAACCAAAATGATCACTTTGGCCTTAATGTTGTAGATATTTCACAGTTAAGAAATATCATTTTCAGTTTTGTATAGTTTCATTGTGAATGTGGAAGCATGGATATTTTATTTTGCAAGGCAAAAATTTGAACTATGCCATAAATTGGAAGACAGCTTGTATCTCTTTTGAAGTAGCTGCAGTGAATAGTATCTAGAACTGTGCTCATACTTTAGCCAGTAGTCACATGTAACCATTCAAATTTAACTAAAATTCAGTAAAATTTAAAGTATAGTCACACTAGCCACATTTCAAGTATTTAATAGTCACGTGGCTAGTGAATTGTGTATGAGAAAGCACAATTATAGAACATTTCTGCTATCCAGCACTTGTCTAAATAGGAGTTAAAAACTATAGCTTGTGGGAGAAATCCTGCTTACTGCTTGTCTTTATAAATAAAGTTTTATTAGAACACAGTCACACCCTGTCATCTATATGTTGTCTTTGGTTGCTTTTGTGCATCAACAGCAAAATTTAATAGCGATAGAGATCATCTGGCCCTTAAAGTTGAAAATATTTACTCTGGCCTTTGTAGAGAAAATTTGCCAAGCCATGGCATTGTGATTTTGTGGGAAAAGGGTTGACTGGAATTGAAATACCTGGCTGGTCCTCTCTCTAGCAATCATACTCTGAATAGGGCCAGATAGTTTGCTGACCCTTGTTGTAGAACAAGGGTCAAGTTTGTTTTCACAGTGGTTATTCACAACACATGGTTGTCTTGGGTTGGCAATAATACCAGCATTACTAATAAAGTTAGTCTAATTCTGCTTTTGCTGTGTATTAGGTAGAAGGAAATTTGAGCAAGGCAATATGCTGTGGTATTGCTTGACCTGGTTCTTTTCCAGAAGGAAAGAAAGAAAAGTCAGCTCAGAAAGTGTTACCACCTTCCATTTATTACCTTACACTGATGAGTGCTGTATCCCCCAGCCTCTTTGTCTTTCCTTATACTCTCCCTTGTATTTTACTCCTTTCAAATTAGTGTAGTCCAAATTAGACCTATACATTTTTCATGAAAAAGACAGTGGTGGCATTATGTGGATAGCTTCCATCACATGTTCAATAATTAAAATGACCCAAAACAGAGATAGTGCTTTGAAGTAGGAAAAATTATTCTGTGTGCAGAGAAAGTGAGATGATTTTCTAGTTTCCTGCTTTGAAGTTGGGAGTATGAGATTAATGATTTTATCAGCTGGAAACATCCAAGGAAATGTCTTTTGCCTTTTTTCTTCTTTTAAAATCTTTGTAAATGGAAATGGAGAATGTTACCTAATGATGTCCATCTCTTAGGGGAAGCAATTGAGGTTGAAATTAGCTCTGATTGTTGGATCATAAGCAAAGGATTTTTGGCAGAAGGGTAAAGTACATTAAAGTGATTTTCCTGCTTCTTGGAGAAACAGACAGAAATAAGACTCTCTACCTAACATGTGGTGGGTTAGTGGGTGAGTCAGTGAATGAAGCATGTTATGTTTTTGTTGTGCCTTACAATGAAAAAGCTGAGTTTACACTTGTATCTTTCAGATATGGTGCTCATTCTTAGAGGAGGTTATAAGTGATAGTTCTTTCCAGTTATATTCCTGAGTCATTCTTGAAAGCTCTTGCCAAAACAGAAGAAGGCTGTTCCTAGAATGGGAAGAGCTCTGTTGGTTTATTTGGAAAATCTGTACCAACAGCTGGATTTTGGCTACTCTTACAATATGGTATAAAGGACAGGTGCCACTGGCTTAAAGGTTGATCTCTTCAAGGAAGGCTTTTGCTACTAGGGGATTTGTGTTTAGGAGGTATAGTAGGATGAAGGGTGGGATGGCCTTGGGTGTGGCATGGGAGGCAAGTTGTCTAAGTTTGTGGCTATGTGTCTTGGCTCCTGGATTGGTTTAACTTGTACACATGCCCAGATGCTCTTTGACATGTGTAAATCAGTGGAATAAAAATTACACACACACACACACACACGCGCGCGCACACACACACACACACACACACACACACATAGATATACTGCTTAGCTCTTAACCTAACATTTTACTTTTTAAAATAGCTTCAAAAGACCCCAAGGCCAACTTTATTATTTTGCTACTTCCCTTGATGTTTTTATGTACCAACTTACTCCCATATGCCAACACATTAATTCCGTAGCATTAGAGATAGTAATGAATTGGCTTTCCTAAGCTCCTCTATTTTTCTGGATTTTAAGGAATAATTACCAACGTATTCAGAAATTAGGAAGAAGAAAGGTGTAGTTCTTATGCTATGATCTGAAGCAAAATGTATGAAGAACATTAGCATTTAGAAATGGAAGATGTGTGGACATGACTTATTTCCCTATTTTGTAACTGTAACATGAATAAGACTTAAATCTGTCTGAGCCTCCTTGCTTTGATCTATAAAATGTCAGTCACTATGCCAGCCTGATGCATCTATGTGAAAAGCGCTTTGACTCTAAGAAGGGATTCCAGTTGTAAATTGTGTTATCATCATTGCTGTTGTTATTATTACTACTATTGTATATCAGGGATGTTTCAGGAATCCTCTACCTCACTTTTTTTCTTACCATGCATTCTCTGCATTCTGCCTCTGTGGCTCTCCTTTGCATTTGTGGTGTCTGCATTATCTAGCCAAGACTTTTATATTTTAATTAGGTTACTTTTTATGTCTTTGAATGATACAGAGAAATGAAAAAAAATATGAAAGAGCCATTTATTTTGTTCTGTCCACAAATTAAGAGACTTCCTTCAGTTTTCTGGCAGGTCCACTTTTTCCTAGCTCAGAATCATTTCCAAACTGCCAGGCATAACAACTCTTTTGCATGCTTTCTAGAAGATGTGTTATATGACAGTGGCATATAATGCTTGCTTTTGTACTCATTTTTGTTCCAAATAGATCATGGAAGAGTTCTACTTGTTAGAACACTTGAGAACCTATTAACAAATATATAGGGGTTTGTGTTCACAAAGTCAAGGGGCAACATATGTAGGCAAAGGTCCATAACATTTTTGTTTTTGTTTTTTAAGGATTTATTTATTTGAGATAAAAACGGGGGGACATGCAGAGGGAAAGAATGTCAAGCAGACTACCTGCTAAGTGTTGAGCTGATGTGGGGCTTGATCGCAAGACCCTGAGATCATGATCTGAGCTGAAATCAGGAGTTGGACCCTTAACCAAATGAGCCGCCCAAGTGCCCCCTGTTTTTATGTAATCAGTATAGAAGAGAGCTTCATGCAATCTATATGCTCACTCATTAGAAAAATTTACCTAGGGACATATACATTTATATTCACTTGTAATCATTTATATAATTTTAGGCAATTTACAGATGCCCTGAAGCGTTTCCAAGAATTTCATATTAAAGATCCCTGCCCTGTAGATTTCATGCATTTTTAATTCAGTGCATAATTTTTGAATGACTACTATTGTGATATGATCTCTGCCTTTACCCAGCCGACACTTCATTGGGTATATATATATATATGGATATATGATAGAGAACTGATTTTATAGTGCCATGAATGCTCAGTGATTTCATCATCACTAGTTGATAATCACAAAAGATTCACAAAATCTTAAATGGAATTCATCTTCCTTCTATTGTTTAAATCCAGATAAGTAAAGGAAGGAAAGAAGAAAAAAGAAATACATATTTAGCTCCTTTGAAGACTAAAGCATGCAAGCTGTATGCAATGTTTATTTATATCTTGTATAATTGAAGGCTAATATTGCTAAGGTAATTACTCTGATAATGTTAAGATCTTATATTTTGATTAAAGCTGGTCCTTTTTGAGTTCACACTCAAGCAACTTGGCTTTCCTTGAGAAAGGGAATGGTATTTACGGGGTTACAGACACTGCTGGATTGATTATTTCAGGAGTTACTGCATCTACTTATAAATGCTTCAACCTGTTATACTTCAGACAGATGCTTCCCTTGACTTATCTAAATGAACAGGTGTTATTTGATAATATTTTATTGAGCATCTGTCATGTGCAAGGTTCTTAACAAGGTGGGGCCCATAAACTCATGAGCTACTGGTCTTGGACCTCTTAATTTAACCGCATTGCCCAAATGGTTACTGAGTGTCTTGTGGCTGCTACATTGAGTTTCAGGAGATATAGCTAAATGTTTCCCATATGATACTTTATTTTAAACTTGACTTACAACTTATGAAGTTGGTATTATCAACCCTGTTTTTAAGATGAGATAGAGCCTTAGAACTTACTTAAGGTGAGTGACAGAACCTTGGATTGCAAACCCTGAAATCTAGTGCTTTCCATAAGGGCTCCAGTGGATTGAATGCTTTTTTTGTGTGTCAAGGAGCTGACCGATATTGTCTCATTTAATCTTCATGGCAAAGTTTATGGCAAGTTTTATAATTTTGTCTTAACAGGTGAGTTCACTGCTCTCAGTGCTTACTAGGTAAAATCCTGTATTTGGCTATGAAGAGTTAAGAATGAATAACTCTGAGGCTTAAATCCTCATAGTATCACTATGGCTAAAATAACCATTACATTGTGGCCATAATAATGAAGGATATTGCCCAAACTCTGGGAGGGAACCATTTTCCATGAAGTCTAGAATCCTAGAATATTAAGTATAGTTTATTATATAATATTTACTTTTTATTTCTTTAAAGATGTTTATGATTATGTGTACATACCTACACATATGCATCCATGAATAGTTTAAGAAAAGTAAAAGAATGGACAGCAGTACCTTATGGTGTTTTCTTTTTGTGTTGGAGACTCAGGTGATTTTTAAGTTGTCTATCATTTGCAAGGTAAAAAGAATTAAATGCAAAAAATTAACAGAAGAGATGATGATCATTTCTTTAGGGAGATTGTTTCCTCAGCAAGGTGCTACTGGTGGAGTAGGAGGTATTTGTGGGCCCATGGTGACATTTTTTTGGTCCTTTAGTCATAGATGTTTCAGTGTGATAATACAACCAGAAAGCAGACTTACGCTGTCAGTTTTCAAGATATTGTAAAAACCAAACTTTTGACAATAAAAATGTTACATGAAGAAAAGAACATAATTTATGACTACTTGTTTCTTGATTTTTTGCATTTATGTGGACCCCCTGCCCCATTTCATGATGAGGTTCGGACTCTTGGGTGTACAGGTCACTGTGACAGGAGCTGTGAATGCTTTGTGGCCTCCAGGGACTGTGGGACTAGATGAATTCATATAGGGCTTTGCAAACTATTCCAGATACTTGTTTCTGAACTCACTTGTTTTTAGCAAAGGAGTTTTTTTTTTTTCTTTGTGGGTAGAAATAATATTTGCCACAATATAGAAGGTGAGATTTAGAAGCAGTGGTCCTTCACTTTTTTTCTTTTTTAAAATTTCCATTCAATTTAATCAACATATAGTGTATTATTAGTTTCAGAGGTAGAGTTTAGTGATTCATCAGTTGCATATAACACCCAGGGCTCATTCCATCAAATGCCCTCTTTAATGCCCATGATCCAGTGCTCCTTTACTTTTAATTGGTAATTTCAGGTTTGTTTTGCTTTCCTTTCCTTTCCTTTCCTTTCCTTTCCTTTCCTTTCCTTTCCTTTCCTTTCCTTTCCTTTCCTCTCCTCTCCTCTCCTCTCCTCTCCTCTCCTCTCCTCTCCTCTCTCCTCTCTCCTCTCTCCTCTCTCCTCTCTCCTCTCTCCTCTCTCCTCTCTCCTCTCTCCTCTCTCCTCTCTCCTTCCTTTCTCCTTTCTCCTTTCTCCCTCCTTTCTCCTTTCTCCTTTCCTCCTGCCATGATTGACTGGCAAGCAATGAAGTCTTTTTTAAATCACTTCAGTCTAGGCTTCAAAGGATATTTGAAATGACTGTTTTGAGATAGACTTTTGTCTAATGAACACATGGTATTTAAAAGTGAGGCATTTTTTTCTAAAAAGTCAGTAGCATATGACAGCACCAATTTTTAGGACTGTTAGATTACCCCAGTGCTACATCAGGGTACATTGGTTCACTTTCAAGACTTGCAAGGAATGTCTTTAAAATTAATAAATTAAGGGATTTGGTGAAAAAAATATACAAAACAAAATCCTGGTGTTGCTTATACTTTTCCATTCTAATCCTGTTGTTGGCTTTACATTTTAAAATGTTTAAAAAAAAAATAAAATGTTTTTATTTGACTGGGAAAGGCATCATTTGAAATTTTTATTGATAACACTCTTAACTGTAAGAAAAAGACATAAACTTGCAAAACTGTAACTATCATGGTGGCCACAATTGGGAGGTCTGCAAAATGGTTTATTACCAGTAGAAAAAAAGCTGTTGGGAACCACAGTCGTTATAGGGGTCACCACCTCTGTTACATGCATTTTATTTTTTTCCCTTTTCATTTTGAGGGTATTTATGATGGCAGTGCCAAATTACATACTTTTCCCTCCCCTAATGTCTGTAGGCTTTGTTTTGATTCTCTCTTTATTAATGATGTGAAAACTTTGGGGTTATATAAAAATGAGCCAGGGTCAGGCTTTGCATGCCCCAGAATGCTGAAAATGTCCTTGTATCTACTTAGTGAAGGCATTGTTTAAAGGGGCACATTTTACTTCCTAGGATTTTTAGCTGTTTTGCAGATTTTAGATATCTGGGTAAAATGTGCAAGGCAGCCTTATACTCTTGCTTTCTTTCTTTTTTTCTTTTTTTATACTCTTACTTTCTTAAGGTAAAACATAAAAGACTTGTGGTAGAGGAATTAAAATATGTTATGGTTGTTGGCTGCAGTTCCATAGCAATTTCTGGCCTATTAAAGGATGATGCAGGTAGTTATAGACATTATTTTATTCCACAGGTCAAGAGTGTAGTACTTCTGTTGTTATTGTTGTTCAGGCTTTCAGAGAATACCTTATTTAACACCTTGTTAGTATAAAATTGCTTTTGACTTCATAAACACAGGTGTTCAGTTTGAATCTTAATGAACTGTGAAATAGGTAGATGTCTAAAAGGAAATTCTATAAATTGTGAACATGGCTCTGTCAGCACACTAAATGGATTAGGAAAATTCACTGTCTGCCCTGTAACTGAACACCAATGTGATGCGTGGACATGAATCAGTCCTGAAAAGCCAATAAAATGGAAGGAAAAAGCAGAACCTAGGAGATGTTGATTGTGTGGGTTCCCCCTACCACAAATGAATGTTGATGCAGAAGGCTCTGAAATCAGAATGGGTATTCAGAGGACAGCCAAGAAGGAATACATATGAGCAGACAACTTAGAATTTATAGAGTAAAACCACAAACACCTTATTTTCCATTGTACTAAAATAATGATATTTTACAGTACTCATTTTGTATGGTAATTCTGCTTTCAATTTTATATTGTTACTGCAGCTCAAATCTCATTATAAGTGTTCCAACAAAAATTCCTTTTTAATCAAAAACTTTCCAATCTTTAGCCCATTGTCAACTTATTTTGAGCAACTTATTTTTCTAGTGAAACAAAAGAACTTGGTTCTTCTTTTTGAGTTCATCAGGATGTTATTTGACCTGTGTGGCTAAACATGTAATTAAGATAACTGAATCATTTTAATTTCTACATTAGATCCCTTTGTAATCTGCATCTGTTGTTTTAGAATGTAGAGATATGGAGTCAGAGCACTTTATATTATTTGAAACGAAAGAAAGAGATCATTAATACTTTTGTTTGGTTATATTTTTGTTTGAAAAGGCATTGTCTGTCTATACTATATTAAGCTGCAACTGGAAGTGACAATATCCAATTAACCAATCATCTCTGGGAAAGTACTTGTCCCCTGGTAAGTGTTACTGGTAAATGGTTTGTAGGGAAAAAAGAATGTATTTCTGTCATGTCTATGGGAAGCTGACTTGTTGCTTTAAAAAGGAGATGATGGAATTTAGGAGGAGGGAAATTCAACAAAACTCACTGACCTCCAAGCTCACATTCTTTCTTTCTCTTGTTTTGGTATGAATTTTATGGAAAACAGAATTTATTAAGTACTTTCTTTCATTTTTTTCCTTTTGGGGGCACCATTTAGAAATAATCAGTTTACATTATGATTATGTTCTCCTGATACTGGACCCAATATTTGTAACACTTGCCTCTATTCCTCTGAAAAAAGCTAACATTTGCTGTGGTTGGATTTTTTTATGTATATATTTACATATCAAACCAAAATGTAAAGAGTGAAGTTAAATTGCAGGGTTTCTGCAAGAATCTTTTACCCATTTTCATATGAACTTTATTCTTTTGTAAGTTAAAATACAGATATTTATTCCATATAGACATATACTTTCCCTCTCTTATTTTATTTAAAAAAAGAGAGGAAGAGAATACAACTTGAAACAAAAAGTTGTGTAGATGATAGGATACTTGTAACTCTTAAAAGTTTATTTTTATTGCAAGCATTTCTGTCTTGAGATGTATGAAATTTATTTTCTTGCAGTTATTTTGTATTTTATTTTCTTATTTTCAAATGTAGTGATTTCTTAAATCCTTATGATTATAACAGAATGATGATAAAATGCTACTTGGCAGTTGTTAATTTGAAACTGGACAGGTCATAAGTTCTGTCATTAAAATCTGGCCAATTGTGAAGGAAAAGAGAAGATCTAATTCCTCATTTACTGAGTGTGACCCCTTAGCCTAGTGCCAGCAAAGCTGGGTGTCAGCTTTCTCCACAGTGATGACCACCTTTGACAGCTCTTCTGAGGACAATACAAGAAGAAGGGAAAAGTGTGACTTGGAGAACAGTTGGGACTATCAGAGATCTAGAGATTAGAATTTGTCAACTCTTCAACCTCACTCCCATTCAAAATCAAAGTGTGCATTTGTGGAAAAATGTACATGAATTTTAAAGATTTAATTTGGAAAAATTTAATCGTTTGCACCTTGCCGTGCCTACATGAATATGTGTGTGTATGTGTGTAAAAGTGAAAGAGCACTAAGATATGAAATTTAGGTGTACAGTATCATTTTGGTAACCTTGTTAGTTGGATCTCCAGTAGGTTATTTATAAAGTACTTACTGTGTGTTAGGCATAGTGCTAGGTACTAAGAATACAGAAGTAAATAAGAGATGGGTGTTGTCAACATTATCACCTGTAATATAGAGATTGAAAAAAATGTAAGATTATTGGTAATTCTTTTTGTCCTTGAGCTTTCACTAGGGTTGATACATGAAAGATTCAATCTAATGAATTGTTGGTTGCTTGACAGAACCCATAAAGACCTTTGGACATACAATAGGGCCTCCGAGTAAGTCTAATGAAAGTACCTAACCAAATGGAGAAATTGTTTTGATGTTTGGAGCTTTTTTCATTTCAAATCCTTAAATTTTCAAGGATCACATTGTTGGATAGTCTCTTGATAAAGGCTGTGTAGAACACAAAAATATAATCTTATTCCTCTGAAACACTGTGGCCTACCTGGGGTTTTTATTACCATGTTTAAGTATTTATTTTATTCCTTTATTAACCTAACAGTTATATAGAAGGAAAACTTCATCAGAGTATAAGTTTCTTGAAGGAAAGTATCTTTTGCTTTATTTTACTGGGATATATGATCTCTGAGCAGTGTCTAGCATAATATAGGAACTCCAAAAATGTTTGTTGGATCTATTGTTGCTCTCCTATGTTATAGGAGGTATAGTGAGAGACTTAGAGGAGATATTATATCACACAAGAAATGAAAGTATCCAGTCTCAGGTGGTGCTTTGATATTAGCAGTAGGAGGAAACACTGATTAACTCTTCTACAACTTAGGTATGGTGAAAACTTTCCTAACTATGAATCAAGATCTGGTAGCAATAATGTATACGATTGATAAATTTGATGACATGAGGTAAAGAATTTTTGCATGGCAAAAAAGTATCAGGTAGGATAAAAAACAGTAACAGCTTAGACTATAGACTTGCAAGCTGTGCTACAGATAAAGCGTTTGTATCTCTAAAAATAAAGTTTTTAAAAACAGAGAACTGAAGAACCAACAATCCTATAGAATACTGGGCCTGACACATAGATAGTACACAGAAAAATAAATATAAATGGTGCTTAATTCGTGATGTTCAACCTGACACAGGATAAGAGAAGTGCATATTAAATCTACATTGAAAATTTTTTTCACTTATTAGAATGGCAAAAAAATCCAAAGATTTGAAATGTACTCTATTGGTAATACTGTGGAAGTAACTAGCCCTCTAATAACATTGCTGGTAAAAATGCAAAATGGCATATCCCCTTTCAGAAGGGAAGTTGGCAGTATCTAGCAAATTATACATGTTTACCTTTGGCTGTAATCCCAATTCCTCCCAGAATCTCTAGATCCCAAAGATCCACTGGCAGAAATACAAAATATTGGAAACTATTCATTGCAACACTATTTGTAATAGCAAAAGACTGGGGACCATCGACTACCAGGAGGGGATTGATTGAATAAGTCATCGTGATCCACAAAATGGATTACTTGTAGCTGTATAAAAGATGAAGAATATCTCTAAATACTGATATGGAATGACCTCTAGAATATATTGTTTAAAAAAAAAGGTTAAAAGTATATAGGTTATGCTACTGTTTACCTTAGAGATTAAAGGAATGCGAATATATATTCATACATATATATGTATGTATTTGCTTATATTTTTAAAAATTGATGGGCAAACCATAATATTACTGTTTCACAGTAGAATGAATGGACAGGGAAAGAACCTAGACTTCCTTGAATATATTTTGTGTCATGGATTTGACTTTGGAACCATGTAAATACATAATTATAAAGCAAAACTGAACCTAAAGTCAGTCCCTAAAAAGTTAAACCTATCTATGTGTCTCAGTGGTGGTATAACCTCACAGCATCTATTCCAAGTGGCTTTAAAACACAATACTTTGAGTGTATGTCTCTAGTGGTATACAGTCCAGGATAAAAAAAAATATGCAAAAATCTTAAACTTTTTAAAGTAATTATATTATTGATTATAATGTAGGTATTATTATTCTAAGGCAGGTATGTGTGAAACCTGGGATAAAACAAGTAAGTGTTTTTGTTTGTGTCACTAAGCTCTTAGGAGAAAAGAAATATGATGCAAGATTGATGAAGTTAAGAAAAAATATGACTGCAGTTTTAGGTTGTGTTTCCTCTTTAACATCATGTAGACTTATATAGATAAGTGTTTTATATTTATATTCTAGCCATGACTCTGTGAAGCCCTAGGAACAAGGACCAATCTGGTAGCAATGAACATTCCTAGTGTCAGATTTACTGTTTTCCCATGAAAAACCTTTGTAGAAGTGGAAAAGTCTATGTCTGGGGCAGGGAATGATGCTTAGAACATCTTGTCATGCCAGAAAGTGGGGAAGCTATCAAAGACAGGGCATGTCAAAAAGACCGAGGAACAAATAAAAAAGATATGCCCACTGAACAAAGAATTTGAGCATCAATAACACATAAAATATGCTTAAATCCAATAGTTCAGAATAACCCTTACAAAAAAAGCTCTTTTGTAGATTCTAGAGAACCAATACATTATTTCTGAAACTAGTAAATAAGGGAAAGAAATGAGCATTTATTGTAACTCTTTTATATAAATTGTACCTCAGAGTAGTCAGAGAGTTGACAGAGAAGATTCTCTGTATAAAAGTATTCCAGGGATCCCTGGGTGGCGCAGCGGTTTGGCGCCTGCCTTTGGCCCAGGGCGCGATCCTGGAGACCTGGGATCGAATCCCACGTCGGGCTCTCAGTGCATGGAGCCTGCTTGTTCCTCTTCCTGTGTCTCTGCCTCCCTCTCTCTCTCTCTCTCTCTGACTATCATAAATAAATAAATAAATCTTTAAAAAAAAAAAGTATTCCAGTTAATAAATGAAGAATGCTAGACTATCAGCATTTTGCATCCTCTAATGATTTAATTAGTGGATCTGGGAATTGAGTTTTAATGATTGTCATATCAAACAGTATATGCCTCCAGATGAAAGTACACTCTGTTACAATTAAGAAGTCTTGTCAGAAAAACCCAACTTGAATTTTACTGGAAATAGGATAGAGAGAAACTTGGCAAATAGCTTCAAGGGATGAGCAAGTTCCACATCATGGGAAACTTGTAGGACAGATGAACTCTGTTTTTGTTTTAAAACAATGACAAAGTTTTCAAGGAAAAAGAGAAAGAGAGAGGAAAACTGTAGATAAAAAAAACTTAAGAGACATATTAACTAATCATAATGTATGAACCTTGTTTGGATCTTGATTCAAATAAGCAAAATGGTAGAATTGTGAGCCACTGTGGGAATTTGTTGGTTAAACTTGCGATAGTAAAGAATCACTGGTAAATTTTTCTAAGTATGATGATAGGATTTTTGAAATTTAATGTAGAATTCTTATTTTTTAAAAACACATACTAAAATATTCACAGATGAAATAATAATATCTGGTGTTCAATTTTAAATAATTAGGGGGCTGGGAAGGATGTGTGAGTTCATAGAAGGAATAGGGTAATAATACATGTATAGTGAGAAATGGTTGCATGGATATTCATTCTGTTATTTTCTGTGTTTTTGTATATGTTTAAAATTTATGTAAGAAAACACTGAAAACAAAATAAAAATAATAAATGAGTAGTGACCTGCATAGGCTTTTTGAATTTCATTCCCTGGGACATGGATATGTCACAAGATGTTTCCCACTCATCTCCCCTGGGACATTATGTCCTTCTTTATACAGATGCTTTTTATGCTAAATTATTCTAAACTTGATGGTGACCCTGAAGATGATTTCAGACTTTTTAGTGAATCAATGAAAGTACACATTTTTAGAAGGAAAAACTCTTATTTTAACTTTTTCTAGTTTTTCTAAGTCTTTGTTTTTGTGAGAAGGTAATTTGGATGTAAAAGACGTAGAAGAAAGCATTGGGAAATCTGAAAGGGAAGCTGAGTCAGTTGAGCTTTTTATCTTGAAGCTCTGGAAATCTTTTTTCAACCTAGCCAGTTGTTGTAAGAATGCAGCTGGCTGATATCAGAGACCTACCTGCTAATGACTCATTCCATTTAGGCAGGGTCTGTCCTAGAGAACTTCCCTGGAAATGGTTTGGGTTGCCAGATACAGACCATGACCACGTGATTTGCACTTGGCATCGTTTCTTTTACCCGCAATGGTGGGTAGCAGTCATCAGAGGATCTAATTTCTATTTCACACTCAGCCGAGAAGTCTAGAAGACTTTATTTTGCCTGTTTGGATTCTTCTATTCTTACAATCTCAATGTTTTCTAATTAGTAAAACATAAGTATAGCTCAAGGAATCCTAAATATTTGTCTTACATGTTTTAGAAAGAAAAAGTATATAAAAAATGAAATACAGGTAATAAAACCATGTTAATTTTATTCTTTCTTTGTGCCAGTTTTGAAGCCTCTTAAATACTACAAAGGAAGCAGAACATTCACTATGGAGTGAATTGTTAGAGTGCACCGGTATGTGTTTTGTAAATTGAGTTTATCTAAATCCCAGTCTAGAAGAACTAAACCAGCTTTCTCTAATCTTTCTCTAGAAAGTGAGTTCCAAAGTGATACCACATGTTGGGTGCAATACAATAGAGCCAAGATTGTTATCAATATATCTCAATATGTTATAGAGTGCATCTGAGAACATGAAAGAATAAAAGAATGCTCGTCAATTTATGTAAGATTTAAGAGAGAATGGGCGATTTTGAAATGTTTCTTTTGTTCAGTTTTAGAACCTGTATAGATAAGTTCTGGCAAACTCATTTCCTCCCCTACCCCTTTGCTTTTGTACAAATTTCTCATCTTCCTTTCTCCACATATCTTTAGATCTGGGCAGAAATTTGTTTGTGCTCATTATCCCTGGATGATGTGGCCTTGATCACTTTCTCTGCTCTCTCTTAGCATAGTAGTTGCCACTAAGTTTCCAGAATGCTTTTTAACTTGACTATGAGTTTCTTGAGTATGGAGACATCTTAACTTGTATGCTTTCCTGCTTCTGCAAAATCTGGTTTTGCTCAATTCCCTCTCATTATCTACTGTAGGTGTGGGTTTTGTCAAAGAATTTTGACAGGGTTTGGGAAAGTTTGAGCCTGGGAAGATGTTGTATTGAGTAACCACTATAGGAAGTGAATGTAGCTTTGCATTTAGTTTCATTTTTATAGTACTTGGCTATAATCCTGGTCTTTTAGGGAGAAATTATTACACAGAGTCTTATCCTGGGCATTGTGTTATTTCCTAAGCTAAAATTTGTAATTCAAGTTAGTAACATTTCTAAAGCACATAGTTCTTATTTTTATTAGCCAATTGATGCTTTATACTGATGATAAACATAGTTAAAGTGCTTTTCCCTTAGGAGCTTGCAATTGGTAAAATCAGAATGAAGCTACTAGTGCAGTTTGACACATTTTGCCAACAGGAAGTCTTATGTATTATTAACCAAAACAATAGTAGGATATCATATTTATTATGCATTTTCCAGGTGTCAAGCCCACTGTGATGTCAGATCATCCTCATATCAGTCTTATGAGGTTGGTACTATCTGGTACTTCTCATAGTTTTTTTTATTTTATAAAACTTCTTTGTGTGCAAAGTGGTCATAGTTAGAGTGGATTTTAATAATTATCTATAATACATATTGACTGAGAAGCCTCAGGGTAGGTTAGATTAAGGACATTCCCTTGTCCTTAGGGTGTCCCTATGTAGAGACTCAGAACCAAAATTAACATGATGGAATATGTTCAATAATAAAGGCAGAAACAGAGAACTCTGAAACACCAGGGATTAATGTGCCTGTGGGAGAGCGAGTCATTATAGGTGTTAATGGGGAGGAGAGTTTAAGATGGACCCTGAAGGAGCAACAGTGTTTACAGTGATGGAAGAGAGGTGAGAGAAGAGGTATTTGAAGCAGAAGAAATGATGCAGAGGGTAAAAGTATGCCCTATACAAGGCACAATGAATAATTAGTTGTAACTGGTGTGTCCTGCTTGCTGTGTGTGTGTGTGTGTGTATGTGTGTGTGTATAGGAGAAATAAGGATTGGATGGGTGGATGTGCGATATAGCATAGGGTTTGAGCTCATCAGTTTTGGAGTCAGAAAGAAGACTGCTTCAGAGTCCCAAGTCTGTGTCTTCCTACTCTGTTTCAACTGAAAATTTGTTCTTTCACTCATTCAACAAATATTCATTGATGTCTTCTGTGAGTTTGACATTATCCTATGTACTAGCGACAGAGCAGTGAACATAATAGGCAAAAATCCCTGCTACTGTGGAGCTTACATTCAAGTGTAAATTTGGGGGATGGCAGTGAAGTAAAGAAACATATATGAAAAGGACCATTTAACAGTCAGTATGCTAGATCAGATAGTGATCCTAGATGGAGGGAGGTACAAGTGCCCAGGCCCTCAGTCAAGAGTGAACTTTGTGTATACAGAACAAAGTGAAACCAATGAGGCCCAAGTAGAATGCATGAGAGGAGAATAGGAGAAGGTGAACTTGGAAAGATGGCAGAAGCCAAGCTATGGAAGATCTTGTTGGCCACAGCAAGGAAATAAGATTGGGTCCGCAGTGCAATGGAAAGCCACTGGAAGGATTTAAATATAGTGGTACGTGGTCTGGTTTTCATTCCTAAAAGACCATTCTGGCTACTGTGTGGGAATGGCCTGAGAGGCCACTGCAGATATCCTGGTAAGGAGTGATGGTGGCCTGGATCTAGTGATGGTATGGAGGTGGAGAAAAGAGGATGGTTTTGCCATCCATTTTGGAGGGATAGTTATCAGGTCATGGAGGAATTAGGTATGGAGGCAGAAGTGAAGAATGAGAGGAATTAAGGACAAATTCTGAGATTTGAGGTTGAACTAACTGGACGGGCAAGTCACTTGTCTCCTTAAATTCTGGAGAGCTGTTCCAAGGATTAAATGGGATGGGAGAGGTATACGGAATGGTAGAAGAGTTCATTAAATATGCCTGTGCTCTCTTGGTGTGTTTGAACCCAAGATATAAAGACATAAAACCCATAGAGTGGCAGAGATGTTGGGAGAGGGCTAAAGAGAAGGTACTTAGCCGAAGCCATGAGGGAGCAGATCCTAAGAGCAATAAGAAGCCATGAGGTAGAGAGAAAAAGAGGGTGTTAATAACAGTAGAAGAAGCAGTGGCAAAGAGATTGAATTACAAGAGTAGTGGGTGTTTTGGCATCACTCTTGAGCCACCCCATCTCCTTGGATACAGGAAAGGAATTTCCATTTCCCCCCAAGACCTAGCTGTACTATTATTTGACTTTGACCCTCCTTTTGCTCCCCATGAGCTTTTTCTACCTGAAAAAGCCCAGAGTTGTCTACTCATCTAACCTGATGAGTCAAATTAGGACCAACCAGACCTCTTTGTTTATGTTGGAAGACACATTTAAAAAAAAAAAAAAGTTTTGTTTATTTAAAGATTTGTTTTATTTTATGTAATTAATTTATTTTTTAAAGATTTTTAAAATTTATTTATTCATGAGAGACACACACACACACACACACACAGAGGCAGAGACATAGGCAGAGGGAGAAGCAGGCTCCCTGCAGGGAACCAAATGTGGGACTTGATCCCAGGAACCCCGTGATCATGACCTGAGTCAAAGGCAGACAGCCACTGAGCCACCCATCTTCCCTATTTATTTATTTTATTTTATTATTATTTTTTTTTTCCTATTTATTTATTTTAGAGAGAGAAGAAGTGAGCACGTGAAAAGGGAAGTGTGCAGAATCAGTGGGAGAGAGAAACCCAAGCACACTCTATGCTGAGTGCGGAGTCCATCACAGGGCTTAAGATCAACCCTAAGATCATGGCCTGAGCCAAAACCAAGAATCAGTTGCTCAACCAACTGTGTCATCCAGGCATCCCTATGTATTTATTAGAGAGAGAAAAAGAGAGAGCGCAAGCATGAGCAGGGTGAGGGGCAGAGGGACAGGGAGAGGCAGAAAATCTCAAGCAGGCTCCATGTTCAGCACAGAGCTCCATGTGGGGCTTGAGCTCACCACGAGCTCACCACCATAAGATCGTGACCTGAGCCAAAATCCAGAGTCTGATGCTTAACCAACTGAGCCACCCAGGAGCCCCACATATATCTTATTACACATAGATTTTTATTTATATCTAAGTTACAAAGTAATGCAAAAATACATTTATATTGTCAGTTTAAAAATGTAAATAATGAAAACATAAAATAAATTCCTCTTCTGTTTTTCTGAACACATTGAAGTGTGTCCTCTCCTCAGTGGCAAGCACCCTTATCATTTAGGGGTATAGCCTTCCAAACACTTTTCTAAGTAGTTACGTATTTTGTGTATATATATAAAATACAGTTATTGTGGGGATTTTTCCAAACATAAATGAGATCATATTGGATATGAAAAACAATCACTGTCATTTCTCATTTGCTGTTTTTTAGAGTTTCTTCTATGTCAATGCACAGACCTGCCTTACTGTCAGTGGTGTTCCATTATTCCACTGACCATGCTTTAGTCAATCATTCCCCAGTAGATGATCAGATTATTTCCAATGTTTCTGTTATTACAGACTTACCCTTAAGTGGTGGGCTGTGATACTATGTGCCCTTTCACCATTTGGGCAAAAACAAAGTAGACTGGATGAAGTCCTTTGCCATTAGGGCTGTGCAGTGCACCTTGGCCCTGGATTGTGCTGAGTTGCAGGCAGAGCTTGTGTGGGTTGCAAGCCAGGCACATGTGGCAGCAATTTACCTCATATTCTGTTGCTGCAGGGAGGAATTAGAGCGGGGTGGGGTGGCAGGGTGAGACTCCAATGTTGCAGTCTCCTCAAGGAAAGCTGGAAGTAAACTACCCTGTTTATATTAACACCTAGTAAAAGAAAATATTAACTTTGCTAAAATAATCTTCCAAAGAGACAAGTTTAATGAGAATATCTGAATCAAATTTAAGAGTTTTAATTAAACATGCAAATGATAAATAGTATCTTCAAAGTTCAGCCTTAAGAAGTAAAAACTATTTTTTAAGAAGGAAAAATATTTAACTGCATTGCATGCCTGGATGTTTGATCTATAAAAGTTGGAGCATTCAGTTTTTGAAAATTAATCTAAAAACATGAAATAACTTAAGTCTTTAGGGCAGTCATAATTTGTATGCTTTCTATAGACAGGTTCATAGAAGCCAGGATTTCTTTCTTTCTCTCATTTTGTTTTTGTTTTGAGAGAGAGAGTGAGAGACAGCAAGCAAGAGTGAGAATGCATGAGTGGGCAGGGAGGAACAGAAGGAGAGAGAGAATCTTAAGCAGGCTCCCATGCCCAGTGTGGAGCCTGATGTAGGGCTTGATCTCAGGACTCAGACCACAACCCAACCTGTAATCAAGAGTCTGATGCTTAACTAACAAAGCCACCCCAACACCCAGGAAGTCGTGATTTCTTTGAAGGAGTACACTTTTGTTTTATGGAAAGACATTGTACTTGCTGAAAGATAGTGAGTGTTCTAATTGTTCTTATATCATAGCTGTATATTTTACTAGTACTCTTAAAAGTAAAGACAGTAAGATGTTGCAAACGGTTGATGTTCCTGTGCCTGTTTCTGGGAGATCAGGGGGCTGGAGAAGGAGCAACCTGTGTGTGCTACAGACTTTGCAACTTAGTCGTAGTATAGTACATGGTTATAGCAATCCTGTACAACAGATAGTGCTATCCCCATTTTACAGTTGAGAAAACTGAGGCACAGAGAAGTAAAGTAAATGTTCCTAAGACCTACCACTAAAAAGTAGTATAGCATTTTAACCTCAGGCTGATCTATTCACTGCTCTTTCAGCTGTGTGATTCTGGGGTCATCCCCCCGACACACACCGTTTTTGGATTTATCAGTCCTTTTGCTCTCTGGAACTGAAATAGCTCTCCTTCCTTATGATATGTATAAAGTATCATGATTGTTAATTTCATTGGCCAACCTTGACTATAAAATAGACCTTTATGTCCTGAAGGTCTTAGGTTAACTCCAAGGTCATCAGAGGGCCTGGTAAGCAAAATAGTAGACACCTTTTTACAGAGTAGTTTGCTGAATCCCACGCTTAAAACATAGCTCCCAGATGTGGAGGGTTTGAATGAAATAGCTGCTAGAATTTTGTGTCTGGATAATTCTTTTAGGTATTCACAACTCCTTGTATCATATAATACTAAATCAGATCATTCTGGCAGGAACCATTGTGGATGCTCCCTCCATCACTGCTGTATGATCTAGAAGCTGATTTCCTGCCCCAGTCCTGGGTTTAGACAGTTACAATATTATGACTAAGGTGAAAATGTTTCACCCATCTTCTCAGTATTTCTATTTTGGCTTCTAATTTCACCACTACAATTTCTCTCTTTCCCTCTCGCTCACCACTCTCCTCTCCATTCCTTCCTTCTTGCCTTTTGATATCCTTTCAAAAGGAAACTAAATAGTCACTTTCTCTTGTCTTTCTACTTAGCTTGTAGCCCTCCTCCCCTAAATCACCTCTGTTGAGTCTCCATATAACCCAGGGGTTCCCAATGTGACAGAGTCCAGGTAGGTTTTGTAATTTGGAGAAGCTGGCTGAGTGGAGACTGCTGTAGCTGGAGAGCAGAGGCTCAATCTGAAGTTAATTCTTGCCCTCAGGAATTAGGGGTCCAGATTTGCCAGATCTCTGACTTTAAGAGAAGCAGGAAATCCAGACTTTTGGGTGGAATTTCTCTCTTTGTAATGCTGACAACTAATTAAAAAATTATTTTGCAATAGTGTATAGGCAAACAAAAGACACCTATTTGTTAGACATCACTTGGAATCTCTTAGTAAACCAAAGAAAAATTTTGAACTTCCTTATTTTGAAGGTAGTCACTCAATTCCCTCCATATTTTCCTGCCTTTTGGCCAAGGTGATCTTTTCTTTGGTACTTTTATTTCCCAGGTATGTTATTCCAGGATCCCTGGGAGGTAGTGGGGTGTTCTGCTTAAGGTCAAAGCTTGAGTATCAGCTGAATCTGGGCTTAATTATAGGTCTATCATGTAATAATTTTTGTCATCTTGGATGAGTCATTGCAGCTTTGTGAATCACCAGTAAAAGGCGACTATTAATGATTTACTTTATTGCTTTATGGCACAACAAATATTTATTGACTACCAATTATATACCAGACACTGGTTTAAGGATTGGGGATGCCATGGTTAACAAAACCAGACATGGCTCTGGCATTCCTGCAGCTCACTAAGCAGTGGAAGAGAAAGATATTAATCAAGTAATTTCAGTAATATAGTTAGAATGAGAAAAGGGGCTTAAGTGCTCTGCCAAAGCCTAAGCTGGCTCTGGGCTGGGCTTCCTGGAGGAAGAGACGCTTGATATGAAATCTGAAAGATGAATTGGAGTAAACCAAATGAGAAGGGGTTGGAATATCATTTCTGGCTGAAGGTCCAGTGGCATTAAATTCTTCTTCTTCTTCCCAAGGCATTAAAATCACACTGATGTTCTTCAACCATATTAAATAAGAATCTGAACTCAGTTGTACATGGTTCCGTTTTAACAAATGTTCTTTCAAAGAAACATGAAACGAACATAAAGTGGGATGCCTAGGTGGCTCAGCAGTTGAGTGTGTCTCCCTTGTCCTCAGGGCATGGTTCCAGAGTCCTGGAATCGAGTCCCACATCGGGTCCCTGCATGGAGCCCGCTTCTCCCTCTGCCTGTGTCTCTGCCTCTCTTTCTCTGTGTCTCTCATGAATAAATAAATAAAATCTTTAAAAAAACAACAACAAGGAAACATAAAAGTGTCATTACTTCTCTGCCGCTCTCTAGCAGGATTCCCTTTGTCAAGTGTAGTAGTGATTATATAAGATAGTATAGTCCAGGTTAGGCTGCCATAACAACCTCAAAAATCTCAGAGGCTTAAAGCAGAGGTCAACAAACCATGATGCACCAGCCAGATCTTGTTGCTGCCAGCTTTTTTTTTTTTATTGGAGTACAGTTTACACATGTTACATTAGTTTCAGATTTTGTAAATAAATTTTATTGGAACACAGCCATGCCCACTCATTTATGTATTGTTTATGGCCCATTTTTTATAATACAGTGGTAGAATTGATTAGTTGTAAAACAGACTACACAGCCCGCAAAGCCAAAAATATTTAGTACCTGGCCCTTTACTCCCAAGTTTGCCAATTCCTGCTTAAGAATATTGGTAGGAACTTCCTCAGGGAAAACTAGAAGTTACACTACCTATGCAGGGGCTGTGTAAAGGAACAAATTAGTGTGTGGAAAAGACCTAGCATGGTACCTGGCATGTAATATGCTGCTGCTATTTGTTATTATTCTGCAATAGTGTGTGGGCAACACTATTTATTATTATTCTTAACATTATCTTCTTTATTTTTGTTCTCAGAAACCTCTGTTCTTAATGCTGAGCCTTATGTATATTATATGAATATTATTACTGCTCACTACTAACAATAATGCTTAGCATTTACTGCTCACCTGCGGTGTTTTAGGCACTGTGTCTGGGAGCTTTGTGTATCATCTCCTTGATCCTTTAAAATGGTTCTCTTAAATAGAAGTATCCCTATTTTATAGATCCCTGTTTATATAATTAACAAACACTACAGTTGACTGAGCATTTACTCCATGCCCAGGCATGGTGCTCATGTAAGTAATAGGTCCATACAAAACCATCCCATCTGACAGAATGGGAAGCTGAGCCCTAGAATGCTAAAAAGTTATTTGTTCTGAGCCCCATATTCTGAAGTGGCAGAGCTTGGATTCTAGCTCCAGCCTGTCTAACCCCAGAGCCCTTGAACATACTCTTCATCACTATGTCACCCCGTGTCCTATGGGTAACCCAGGTAGAATGGGTAAAATGACTGTTTCAGTGACTCCTGTGGCCAGGCCCATTCCCTGTCCCTGGGACACCTTCCTTATCTGCTTAGAGTAGTCTTCCTTTTTGCTTCTCACTGTCTGAAATCTGCTTATCTCGAAACCCCTGTCTTAGAGAAGCTGGTTCCCATTGCCATGGTGACCTGTCCTTTCTCCAGCTTGTGTTAAACATTGGGATTGCTCGTTGGATGCTAAAATGACAATGAAGTATACACTAGGATGAAGCCCTTAGATAGAACAAGCACTCATTTAGTGTGGTTTATCCTGTGTACTTAGCAGCAGTTATTCTCTTTATCCTCCTTCCTTTTGAATAGCTTACTAGCACTTTAAATGTGTGAGGCTTCATGCCATTTTCATAGCACCTTTAAAGGGGGTTTCTTTTCTTATTCTGATTTACAGATGCAGAAACTGAGTCTGGCCCAAGATCACTCTCTAGGGAGAGATAAAGTGGGTGTGAAGTGCAGGAGCATACCCCCTGGGCTGAGCTTTCCACAGGTGCATCTCATGACTGTTGAGAATATCAACTAAGGAAGAAAATGTCTTTTGGACCAGTTGTCTTTTTGATTTAGCAGCTATGTTAATGGAATGGAGGTCTTCTGTCTGAGGGTTATATGATTTCACGTTGACATAAAGAATCCAGGCAATGGCCCATTACTGCATTAAGTGATAAAGCTTAATGGATGAGCAGTTGCAATTTATAATTAAGCATAACTAGAATTATTTAATAGACATTAAGCACCCATTATTCACTGAGTAAACACTGAGCGGAGTGTATGGTATTTGCAAATGCCTGAGGCAATATTACCATCCTTAGGCAGAGTATAGCCCAGGAAGAGGCAGTACCACCTATTAAGAGCACAGGCTCTGAGGAACCTAGGTTCCAATCCAGGCTCCATTGCTTGACAAATAAGTATTCTGGTCATGGGTAATTCGCCTAAACTTCCCAGAACCTTAGTTTTCTCAGCCAGAGAGCCAGAGAGAAATACCTGTCTCAAAAGGTTAACGCAAGCAGTGCGCTAAGTGATAAGTGCAGTAAAACATTTAGTGCATTATCCATCACACATAGTACACTCAATAAAGTCTTAACTATCACTAGGTATCTCATGATAGTGATAAACATGGTCCCCCAAGAAGGAACAAACAAGGCAACATGAAAGAGATGTCAGAGAGGAGGATAAGAATTAATTCCTCTAGGCTGAGGGGCATGTGGAGAAGTTCCATCATGGAGGCAAACTAAAACTGAAGAATAAGAGAAACCTGGTAGACAAAAATGGCTGGCAGAGGGAATGGCATTCCAGGCAGAGGGAACAGTGTGAGCAAACATACAGAGACAAGGAAAAAAGTGTGTTCAGGGAATTCTTCATAGTGTTGTGTGACTAGAAAGGGGAGGGCGAACAGAAAGATGTGGACAGTCTGACTTTATGAATATTGAATCAAATATTTCTGGAACACATGACTGCAAGTATGTGGTGTCGTCCCAGTGAATGTGCAACTGTTCTTCTGTGGATGCCTGCCATTCCTAGAGGCTGCAACGTGATCTTTTCCTGAAAGCAGTTTTTAAAGTTTGCTATTCTGCTCTCAAGACATTAATGCCTTGACATCACAGGAGGCAGAACAATTTTATCCCTTCCAACTTCAATACCAGAGATACAATTGCCCTTACAATATGGCAGGAAACCGTATTACCCCACTACTCCCCATGACTATAAATGTTCCTGAAGCCAGGCTTCTGGGCCATACTTGCTTAGGTGAGGGTAAAATAGACTGAAACATGGCTTTTTTAATTGTTTTAAAATGTAGGTTTTATTTTTATTTAGGTCTGGTGAGGCCAACAGATCAGGAGACAATTGCCATTGGATAGATAGTTGGTTACAGTTCCCAAAAGGAGGAGCCATGCTATGCCATTGCGGCCACACAAGGAAGCACCAGAGTTGGTCAGGAGATGGAAGGAATGAGGGGAAAACATGGGCAAGAAGCTTTATCGTGGCTTCCATGGAAGGAGTGGATGAGGCAGGGTAAGCAGGTTTAGGATTGCTAATCTGAATAATTTCAGAGGTGCCTGGGGCATAGGGACTGTCCCTAATTATCTGGTACCTTGCCTGGAGTAATTGGAGCAGAGGAACAATGGTGCTGAGCATGGGAACCTGATGAAAGAGGTGGGGTAGGATTACTGGCTCTAGACTAGTTGGTTTGCACATGAAAGGCACAATTGTAGGTTGAGTCTTTTACTATTCATAGGAATTGGCTTGCTCTGAGAGGGGCAGTCTCTTGGGGTCATCAAGGCCACAAGTGTCAAAACATCAGAATACAGAAAGTAAAAAGGTATAATTAAGAGACTTACGTCCTTGAAGATGTAAGAAAATTGTGTCCTTTAGGAGTTTAAAGAAACTGTTGTTGTGCCCAAGATTGCGAATCCGAGAAACCACCAAGGAGCCGACACCGATGCAAGGGCACGAGAGTTTATTAGCAAGCTCGAGCTTAGGTCCAAGTATACCTGACACAGAGGAGCAGGGACTTGGACCCCGAAGTGGGTTACAGCTGGGTTTTTTATAGGCTGGTCTGGGGATTTCCAGAAGGGACGGAAGAATTCTAAGATGGGACTGTATACCACGGGCTTGGGCTCTGTTGTCTTTCTGATATAGGATTACCTGCCCAGGACATTGAGGACATTCTGCAGTTTTTCCCCTTAAAGTTCAGCTTTAAGATGGCTGTACTTGTGCTAATGCTAAACTTTAGGTGGGATGGCCTTAATTTTTCTCAGCCTCCACATTTCCCCCTCTCAGAGGAACGTAAGGAAGAACCCAATCATGGGTTCAGGTTGCTCTCAGAGTGAGCCAGGGGAAATGATTAAACCAGGATTCAAACCAACCTTGTTGCTGTTTTCGTTCCCGTTTACGTCTAGCCAAACCTTTTCTGACTTTTGCCATAGATTCCCGGACTATTCCTGAGTGGTCAGTAAACAAGTAACACTCCTCATTTGGGGCAGCACATAAACCACCCCCCTTGCTTGCAAAAGCCTCTCTACAGTTAAGATGCTCCCATCTTTTTAACCCTTAAAAGACTTTAAAAGCAAGGCTGAATTGGGTGCACATTTTTAAATGGCTAACGGGGAAGCAACATTAGTGGGGTAAGCGAGGATGGCGCAGTCTTAACAAAGTCCTTGCAGCCGGCCAAGCACGGGTGTAGTGGACCCAGGGAGTAATCCCGCGACCTTGAGAGCAGTGGGAGTGGTCAAGATCACTGTGTAGGGTCCCTTCCAGCGAGGTTGAAGTGTCTGGTGTTGGTATCTCCGCATGTACACCCAGTCACCTGGCCAGTATCTCTGGGGGCCCGGGGGTTGCCCAGTCTCGTAGAGGGCCCTCAGCTTAGGCCACACCTGCTCGTGGGTTCGTTGTAACATTTGGAGGGAGAAAAGGAGTTGGTGATCAAACTCAGCAAGCACCTCAGGTTTGGATATGGGTACCGCCGGGCGGGAGATTTACACCCTCTCCCCCAGATTTTCAAGGGCCAACGAGAGCTCACCGGACGCCGCCAGAACTGCGACGCTTTCCAAGGCACGGCCCCTCTCTCGGGGCGAGCCCATTCCAGGGCGCCCTGCCCTTCACAAAGGAAAGAGAACTCTCCCCGGGGCTCCCGCTGGCTTCTCCGGGATCGGTTGCGCTACCGCACTGGACGCCTCGGCGCCCATCTCCGCCACTCCAGATTCGGGGATCTGAACCGGACTCCCTTCCGATCAGCTGAGGGCAAGGAGGCCAACGCCCGTCCCTTCGGAACAGCGCTCGCCCATCTCTCAGGACCGACTGGCCCATGTTCAACTGCTGTTCACATGGAACCCTTCTCCACGTTCCAACATGCCACAGGCTGTTCACCTTGGAGACCTGCTGCTAAATTGGGGATAATAGGTGGAGGAATACCGAACATGGCCTCTAGGGAGTCAGTCTCATCTTATATGGGGAGTTCCTCACCCTATATAGGGCGAAGGGGAGGAGAGTCACCCAGTCCCTGCCAGTCTCCAGGGCTAATTTAGTTAAGGTCTCCTTTAATGTTCTGTTCATCCTCTCTACCTGTCCTGAGCTCTGGGGCCTGTATGCACAATGTAATTTCCAATCTGCCCCAAGTACCAGTGCCACTCCCTGTGTTACCTTAGAGACAAATCCTGGGCCGTTGTCTGATCCAATCTTAACAGGAAAACCATACCTCGGTGAGATGTCTTCCAGCAGTTTCTTGGTCACGGTCTGTGCTGTCCTTTGCTCTGCAGATCTGAGCTTTTTTAGCTAAGGCCCGGTATCCTAGAGCCGCTATGGTTTGTAGCAAGTCCCTGGTGCTTCGCAGGCATGTGTCCTGTTCCTCCGCCGCCAACAGGATATCAAATGAGGGTGCTCGGAACGGAACTCACCCAAGTAATCGTTAAGAGTACGGTTCCCAAACCGGCAGCAAGGGAGTGTTCCATGCCGATTGGCAAGGCCTCAATATGCCCGAGTCCAGTAGTCGCCGTATGTGGGGTGTGATTCCCCTACATGCTACGAGAAGCATGGGGTATTGGCAGACCCTGACAGGGTCTGCCCCTGGCTTTAGTTCTATGTATTTGGCCGGTCAGTGCCGGGCCAGCCCAATTCCCCCAGTTTCTGTCCACGCTTGGGGAAATTCCCGCAGCCATCGGTCAATGTCATTCATTAGGGCTGAGGGCATTTGGTGGAGACAATATCCCTCTTCTAAACTCAGGAGAAGCACCTGAATAGGGTGCCCCTCCTTGTTTAGGATTTTTGCCTCTTCGGGGTGGAAACAAATTTGTGCCCCCATCTTGGTGAGCAAATCCCGACCTGACCATGAAGGAATGGGATACCCAGCCCATGCTGAGATCCACAGTTCTTCGGGTAGTCCATGAGTACTGTTTGGTGCCCGTGGCCCCTTGCACCCATGAAGTCTTGTTTGCCAATTTCCCTTGGGGTTGTAATAAAACCAAATGTTGTGCCCCAGTGTCCATTAGGAATTCAACAGGTTGCCCCTCCACTCTGAGAGTTACCCTGGGCTCGGGGAGGGTTGCTGAACCCTGGCTCCCCTAGTCGTCCAGGTCCTCCATCTCCAAGATCTTGGCAGGGGCCTTAGGTCTTTTGTTAAGACAGTCTTTCACCCAGTGGCCCTCTTCTTTGTAGTAAGCACATTGGTTTTTGTTCAGCTTAGGGCGCTCCCAACGGAGACCAGGGCCATCCTCCTTACCTGTCCCTGAAACCAGCTTCTTGAGGTGCCTCTGTCTTTCCTGTAGGTCGTCCATGGTTGTGGCCAGCAGGATCCTGGCTAGGTTTCAGGTCTGCCCGTCACTTAGTTTGGTTTGTTGCTCTTCTGGACTTGATTATTATAGACTTTTTCTGCTACTATAAGTCCTGCAAGCTCTTCTCTCCTAGTATTCTAAGAAGGCTGCGGGACTCTTGTCGTTACCCTGTCTTACATAACCATACCTCGGCCAGATTGGTAGGCTTGCGCTCGGCAGCCTGGAGACCTGCCCCTAGAGTCTGGCGGTGGACCCAGAATCTTTCCTTACCGTCAGCCGAGTTGTGCGCTTTGGGGAATAAAAATGGTTTTAGCCAAGGAGGGGAATTCTCGATCATGTCCTGCCAGACCAGGATGTAGGGCACCTGGTCAGGGTGGCCGTCCGGTTTGTCCTGAAGGTCACGGCCATAACCTGTGAGATAATAGGTAGGTGAAAGAGTTCCTTCTCAGGGCCATCCCACGCCAAAGGTTGGCCATTCTGATATGCAATACATTTGGAATCTCTCTCTCCATATGTCTGTGCTCAGAATACGAGCTCTTTCCCTAACATCCGAGAAATGGGAGAGCATAAGAGACAGGGGTGTGGTTTGCATCTGCCCCATTATGTCACCTGTCCACACCAAGGCATAGTTATGACAGTTAACAAATAATACAGTCAAACGCACAGTAACAAGAACACAGTAACAGACCAGCGCGCAATTAACAATTAACAAGAACACAGTAACACAGACCACCGGGCAAACAGGTAACAAGAACACAGTAACAGACAAACGTTCCAGTGCTGCCGCAGAGACAAGACAGAAAGTAATCCGAAGGGCTGGCAGCCGGCCCTCCTTACAGACGAGGACCCCCGTCCTCCTTACAGAACGAGGACCCCCGTCCTCCTTACAGACGAAGACCCCGTCCTCCATACAGATGAGGACCTCCGTCCTCCTTACAGATGAGGACCCGTCCTCCAGGCAGGGGCAAGGGATGTCTCCTCAAGACCCCCGGTCGACGGCCCACCAGCGTGTCCGCCTAAGCCAATGCCGACCTAATACAGATTGGAATTCCTACAGATTAGAGCTCTCAGAGAATATGTGCGCAAAAGGTGGGAAAAGTTGAGTGCACTCACCACGCGTGAAACCCTCCGGATAGGGTCCTGGAGGTCTCTCAGATCCCAGATGAGCCCCCAAATGTTGTGCCCAAGATTGCGAATCCGAGAAACCACCAAAGAGCCGACACTGATGCAAGCGCATGAGGGTTTATTAGCAAGCTCGAGCTTGGGTCCAAGTCCCTGCTCCGCTGTGTCAGGTATACTTGGACCCAAGCTCGAGCTTGCTAATAAACCCTCATGCGCTTGCATCAGTGTCGGCTCCTTGGTGGTTTCTCGGATTCGCAATCTTGGGCACAACACTGTGATATTCCTAAAAAGAACAGACACACAGCACACAGACCCCTCCCTCCCCCACTGAAAAGTGTGGTCTCAGAATATGGGTATTCCATTGCAGAGAGCTATTCTTATCTGCTTGCTTAGTACCAGGGATGAGGCATCTTCATGGGCATAAGGGAAGCACCATAAAAAACACCAGATTCATCTTTTCAGTATTAATAGCACAATTAATTTCATAGATGCTTACAGAGTAATGTTTCCAACCTCATTTCTTTAATCACCATTGCCTTTAACTTAATGCACCCCTATTCATGTAATTCAAGAAACTAAGGAAGAAAACTAGTGTTCACATGAGGCTTTGGTACAGCAGCTGGTGTCTCCTGTGAACTAGAGTTTGTATGTTGGGCCCCATCAAGCTGCTTAATTTTCAAAACAGTTATTAGCACCGCTCCCCCCGTCAGATGGAAAAATACATATGTGGGGTTGCCCAATAACTTCCCAGGGTTTTATACCAGCAAGAGGCAGAGAAGCTTTTCTTGATTTTTTTTTCATGTAGGCTTTTGGGTACTACTTCCCTGAAAGACCGAGTGACTTTGGTCTATTTTTCCTTTCCAGGTAGCAAATATCTCTGATGATAGATCTGTATCAGATACTGTTTCAGATTTATTTGTTGGGTTACATTTGCAGGCATCTTAGAATTTTGCAGTTGGAGGAGTGTGGTGTTGAGCTGCTAGTGGAAATGGGAAATTTAGACTCTCTCCTCCTCTCCCCATTCTGAATCTTAAACATGTGCTATCTTTATCATGGTAAAGTACTTTGTGAGCATCCCTACTGGTTTTCTCATAATATATGAAGTTAGTTAAATGCATGAACTCTGCTTTCCAGTTTATCCCTGAACTTACATGTTTTAAATTGTGATTTTAAAACTCCAGGATCATCTTTTAATAATGACAACCAGCCAGAACTAAATTGTTTAATGTGATACTCTCCTTAGAGACTACAGAGAATTGATAGCCCAACAGCAGTTTTGTACCGTGTGTGTGTGTGTGTGTGTGTGTGTGTGTGTGTGTTATTCTATCACTCAAGGTTTGTTACTCTCTGCTAATATGCTATTGCCCAGGATTGCTTAATTAAACGAGACTTAAAAGTTTGCATTATGCTTTAAACTAGTGACAGAAATTGCTTAACATGATTTCTTGGTTATATGCTGCCTTTGGAATGGCAAGAAAACAGAGTCAAGAAAATACATTCATTCTGTTAAATCTTTATTTATTTTCTAAGGAGTGAGAGAGCATTTTTATCCAAGTGATGAGAACCTCCTGGAGTTGATTGACTTAAATTAGCTTGATTGCTTTTTATCAATTGCAGCTGCACTGTTTAGCATAAAAATGCAAAACATCTAAAAAGCATTTGCCTTGCAGCATACTGGAAAGATGTTTTTAGTTAGTTTTAAGATGTTTCAAATTTTTATTCTGCACAGATTCTCTGAGAATGTATCCAGAACATATCTAGTTACAGAGAATTAGTACAGATATTGTAAACTTTGAGAAAATGAATTAAAGAAAATATGCTGTTTTATGAATTACATATTTAGAATTTGGGCTTTTTAGCTTTTAAATGTCTCTCATAAGTTAAATAGTTCAGCAATATTTGTTGCAGTGGCCAAGCCAAGCAACCGCTGCTAAACATTAAGTAACAGTCTTTGGAACTTCTCTTGTAATGAGCCATTTGGCCTTTCTTGTGGAACTGTGACATGGTTGAGTGGAGACTGGCTGTTGTAAAGTTAGGTAAAACCATCTTTGTCTTGAAATCCGATGAATGGATTTTAGACCATCATCTTCATTTTCTTCTTGGTTTAGATGGTTTAATGATGAGTATGGCTGACTTCCTAACTCTTCTTGGGTGGGTGATGCCGAAAGGGGTCGGCTCTGTGAGCTGTGCTAGTTCTCTTTCTGAACCAGCTTCTGTTTCTTTGATTCTCCCTTATTTGGCAGATTTTGCCCTCTAGTGCTTTCAGACATTATCAATTCCAAAACCAGAAGAGGGTACACTCTTGGAGTTATTGAAAGAGAGGGAGTAAGGGAGGGAGAGAATGAGCTGATTGCTTGTCTTCTTGTTTTTGTCATAACCACCTACTGGTCTTGGTTGATAGTGAATCTCTTTCAGACACTGAGACTGAAACACAGGATTCCAGTTAGGACAGAGCCCCAAGGACATGTTCAAAGAGGACTGACCCTCAGGGCCACGTTCCTTGTATGGGCTCTGGGTTGTGCTTCATGGCAGAAAAATAAATTTTTCCTGTAAAAATATTTTTCAAATGCAGCACCTGTATTTCTTTGTTGGACATTTTATAAGTTGTGTGAGAATGGCACATGTCTACCTTCACTTGGCTGATTTTTCTCATAATTTAAAGGTGTGATGTGTTATGCTCCACCTGTAATGGAGTTGTAGAGACCATGTGCCCTCAACTGGAGAGAGCACTGGAATCCTTGTATGCTTCTAAGGCTGTGGGCTCCCCCACCACTGCCCATGTGAAAGCATCTGATGGTTAAAGATCAGTTCAGTAATCCAAAGATACAGAGCTATTCCACACAAACAGGTGGGGATCCTAACAAGAGTAGACTTGTATCCGACTCTAGAGGTCACTTTGGCAGATGAGAATTCAAAGGCTTTTCCCATAGCCTTTCATTCTGGATGAATCTCTGATTATTCATTTAGATTTGTAGAATCAAATAAGTCTATACTTGATATGTCACATTATTCTTGGGAAATTTTTGAAAAATGCTTCTGCATTTTAATACTGCCTACAGGCCACTTTCCAGAAATCTTTTTTCCTTCCACTTTTAATGTCTTATTAATATGCTGTGATGATATTATTAATGTTTAAATCAATCACAATTTCAACATTATGACAGAATTTAAAAAACAGCTCCCATATTCCTTTCTCATCTTTGTTATGCTGTGTTCACATTACATTTGGCATAATTGCTTTTATAATGTAACAAAAATTTAGTTTTTTAAGAGAAATTTAATATAATGTCATTAAAAGTGTGCCTATGTGATGATAAGCCTGCTGATTTTTATTCATAATCACATTAGATGCTGTGATTTCCCCAGCCATACTCCCACTTTTGGTCATTGCAATTGCTTTTAAAAATTTTCGCTGATATTGTTTCAGTGATTATTGTTATCACAATAGTATTTCAATGTGAATGTCTTTGGATTGCTGGATTAAAGAATATAATGATTTTTATGGTATTTTACATGCACATCTAAATTGATTGAAAGCAGCCTCTATGTATAAGGTCAAAATAATTTAAACATCAAAGTTTGAAGTGTCTTATGTTAGTAGTTGTGTACCTTCATGTACTTCAGTTAGTGATATGTCCAAGGACTTATTCCACCCCCAAAAAAGATCGTTGACCTCATGTGTTTTTCACTACTGCATCATATCCCATTAGGTGCATAAAGTATAATTATGAAGCCAGTTTGCCTTTATTTGAAAAAAAAACTTGCTCTGTAGAGTCTATCTATACAGTCTCTTTTAATATGTCTTGCAAAGTATAAATCTAAGTTAGATCTTTTCATTTGATGTATACTAATGCAGTTTATTTAATAGTCTGTCCTCATTGTTTTTGATGCTATCTTCATCTTATGTCCTATATATATAATTGGTTGTCCTGAGCCTTTCTCCTGTCAACCTGATGATTACTGCTGTAACTTGCATCAACCTTCCCTACTTCTTGTTGTAGATGAGGAGGGAGACTGTGTTCTCCTTAATCCATACTTTTTCAGAATGATATTTGATATGTTTATCTGATTTCTTCCCAATTTATTTCTAGAACTGTTTTTATTTCTAAGAAGAATCATCTAAAAATCTACATGTAAGTGTACTTATTTGCAAATTAACTTGGTGAGAATTAATCAAAGTAAATAATTAAATTAAGTAAATAATGTATTCTGTCAAATCTTTCCCCACTTCTAGTGGTTTTTATAACCCTTATTAAGTTTATTCCTATGTGCTTTATCTTTTGTGACGTTATTATGCAATATATGCTCATATGAAGTACATATGTATGTGTATACACAGATTTGTGTTCAAATCACTTACTGTTTTACTGTGAGAATTATGAAAAACTTTTGGTCATTTCAGTTTTCATATAATGTTAAGGCAAATAATAATATCTTATCCCTTTTGTTGTCAGTATCAATTCTTGAAAAACTTTGTCATCCTTATGCAAGCATCCTTATGCATCCTTATACATCCTTATGCATCCTTATGTCAAACTTCAAAACAATTTTAATTTCTTTTGTTTCTATTTTCTATAGGAAAGACTAGAGTTTCTGCAGTAATGGCAACATGGATTCTTTGCTATGCTTTGTATTTCCTAAGGTTGAGAGCTTTTATTTCCTTTAAAAAATGTTATGGGAATGAAAGTTACATTTTATTAAATGGTGACATAAAATCAATTAAAGAGTTAGTTGTCTTTTTTCTACTTTATGGTATTCTTATTAGCAAAAGTTCTTATGGTGAAAGAGCCAGATGAAAGCCTATTTGATTTTTAAAGTGTTTTAAACTCCATATGCTAGTTTTATTTAGGACTTTTGTATCTATTCTACCAAGGAAGATTTTATACACACACATTACTAGCATGGTTTTAAAATCAGAATCTATTTCTTGGTAGTATAAATTAGTGGGGTCTTTGGTAGTATAAATTAATGTTTTTCCCCTATATTCTTGAGTAGTTTATTTAATATGGAAATTATTTTATCCTTGAAAGTTTGAAAAAATTCACCAGTTGCCATCTTAGAAGGAATAACTTTTTACTAATTTAAGTTTTCCTCTCTGGGTGGGATCACATCTCAAGTTTCTCCCTTTGTTAGAATGAGAAGTTTGGACAATGGCTTTTTTTTTTAGCATGTGTTTAATTTTCTTCAATTAATTATACTTTATTTAGGTAAGGTTTTTGGTATAGTTAAAAATCAGAAGGGTTGCTTTGGTGACAGGGAGAATTCTTTCTTTGTACTTAGCTACCTGACTATTTTTAGGGTAAAAGCAGTGTATCAGAGGTAGACAGGGTCCTTACAAGCCCCTATTTTTCAGATGAGGAAACTGAAGCACAAATTGGCTAATGTGGTTTGATCAGAACAAATCAGTAGGTATCTATCATGGGAAGATTGGGACTAGGACCCAAAGTCCCTTTGTCCTCATCTAGGTTTCTTTATATTATAATCTGTTGTCTTTTTTATGAACTGAGAAGGTATGGAATTGGATATATGGGCTACCAAGATGGAGGGAAAGTGAACCTGGAATCTCTTATTGACCTTGAGAGCATAACCTCTGAATCAGAGATTATTGAATTAAGCTTAAGGATTTTAAAGAAGGGTTGGTAAGTTTAATGGACTGCAGTTTATATCAGTTAGCATTCTTTTTTTTAAAAAAGATTTTATTTTATTTATTCATGAGAGAGAGAGAGAGAGACAGAGACAGAGGGAGAAGCAGGCTCCATGCAGCGAGTTGGATGTGGGACTCAATCCCAGGACACTGGGATCATGCCCTGAGCTGAAGGCAGATGCTCAACCACTGAGCCACCAAGGCGTCCCTCAGCATTCTTGTGCTAGCAAGTAGCTAGAACCCATTTCAAATTAATTTAGACAAAAAATGGGATTTAGTGATTTGTACTATTGAGAATTTAAGGTTATATTGACTTTAGGCTTAGCTGGATTCTGGGACTGAAACCTCATTCATCATCATTGCTCTTCTTTCATTTTACCCTTTAACCTCTTGGTCTTTTGTTCCTTTTTTGGCTATCTCCTATAAGAAGTTGAGGCCATCAGCAGAACCAGAATCACATCCTCCATTTTTGCAACCTCAACAGAATAAATTAGGTGCATTGGATGGTTCTGGGAAGCACTGTATTTGGTTTGACTTAATTACCTGTTCATCTTTGACCAAATAATTGCGTTGATTCAGTCACAGTCAATGAAATACTTCCAGCAACCAAAGTAATTAAAAAACTAATCTTTTCTTGTATATCCTAAAGAACATAACAAGTTCTCCAGTTTGTGAACAATAGCAATATTTTTCCCATTTTGAAAGGAGACTCAGGACTACTGTTATTCTCTCCTTATTACTTTCTGACCTCTGTGGCTTTTCTTTCTTCCTCTCTCTGCCCTTTCAGCATTAAAAACAAAACAATACAAAACAAAACAACCATGGACCTAATATCTAAGGCTGTTTTTATGTTTCCTCTATCTTGTGTTATTCCTGGGGCCCAGGAAGGCCCTAGAGACAAAAAAGAATAATCACCCCTCAATGCCTGGGGCAAAGGGAGGGGAAGTAAAGAATAAACAATTTATTATTTTATTCATGTGAAACATTAATAATTTTGGTTCCTTCTTTCCAGTTGTAGACCTCTACACAAGAGAGATCTGATATATAATTGTGTCATTCTGGTTGCAGGTGAACATCTGTCTTTTCTCCTCTTTCTACGAGGCCAGTGTAATTTTCCTGTGCACCTGGAGGTATTGCCAGGTTGAGCTTGGCTGTGATTACTGTGGTTCCTCCTTAGGAGCCTTCCACTTAGAGAAGAGGCCCTTCTCAAGGGTCCCACTCACCCATACTGTAAAAGGGACCTTACTTTCTTAAGAAACTGGATGCCCATAGAGATTATACTAAAAATTAAGATATACTTTGTAATTTCATAAAGGACTTTTGAAAAATTCTCTCAGTCACTGAACTGAAATTATGCCTTGTCAGTTTCTTTGTCTCCGCAACACCTAGTCCTGGATTGTACATTCTTTTTAAAGTTACATGCCAACTTTATATCATTTCCCCATTTCTCTTTAAGGTTGTACTTTAAGGATAGGACTGCTTGGTCAGATTGACCCTGATTCCTACATACCATGACAGTCCAACCACCATGTTAAAGTACCTGCTTAGCTTAAGTGTTGACTGTTCTTTAGTTAAAATATCCTTCAACCAACGTGCCAATCCTCCTAGCTTGACCTGGTATTGGTCCACCATTCTAATTGTCACTATCATCTCTCTTCTGGATTGTTGCAGTTTCTTCTTAATTGCTTTCTGTCTCTCCCAGTGCCTCCCCACAGGAAGCCTGTTAACATGTAAGTCCAGTCCCATCTTTCCTCTGCTCAGAACCTTTCAAGGGCTCCTTATTTCATCTAAAGTACTCACAGTGACATCCAGACCAATGTGATCTCTCTTCACCTCTGCCCCACCACATTCCCATTGCCTTATGACTTTGTCTCCTAGCATTTGTCCCTTCATTCACCCGATTCCAGCCACACTGGCCTCCTGGCTGCTGTCCCAACATGCCAGGCACGTGTCCACTCCTGGTATACTGGTTCCCTCTACCTAGAACTTTTTTCCTCTGGCTTGCCACATTTCCAGCTCTTTGCATCCTCTACCTTCTTAGTGAGACCTACATTGGCCACCCTCTTTAAAATTGCAGCTCCCTCAACTGCAGGATTTCCCTTGCCCTACTTTATACAATTTTCTAGCATTCTATAATTTTAATTATTTGCTATGTTACCATTTACTGTCTTTCTCCTGTCATTTTCCCTCCTCCTACTAGACTGACAGCTATTTTGTTCACTGATACCCCTATGATCCTAAAGAACAGGGATTCTGTTACTTTATGAATATTTTAAAATAAACTGATGAAGTTCTATGGAGATGTTTTAAGATATGGTGTACCTGGGTACTTAACCTTTGGGTCAAAATTTCAAACAGGCCCTAAAATACAACTCAAAAGATATAGAGGATCTCGTGTGATCCAGGCCTGTCACATTCAAAGACACATAGCCCAATAATTAAAGTAATTAAAAAGTAGTTCCATTCTGTTGAACTCCCCAAAATATCACCAGCTAAATTTATTACAACTTTTAGTGAGGAGCAAAGCTTTGTAGTTTCTCAGAAGGGAAAATTAGAAATGGAATATTTACAGGGCTTTGAGGTTGGACTCAAGTGGTTTAAGATGGGCCTTTTAGACAGAACTAATTGGAATTGGCCAAAGTTTGGGATATAATAATTTAGGGTTGGTTAACATAGCAAAGTGATGGTCTTGAAGAGAATCATGATAAATAACTATGGTTGATAAATAAATTATTTGGCCAGGTGAGTAGATTATTGTCTCCAATAAAATGATCAATGGGAATTTCCTGATGCTAATAGTGAATTTATTGGTTTATAGCCTTATAGGGCAAAGATTTCCTGGAACAAACAACTGAGATATTGACATGGGTTTTACTGTCATATTAGAGTCATAATGTCAAATATGGTCTCAATCCTTAATTCTTGTGACTCTTTAAAAAGACCCACTTCATTCATCTATTCTTAATGCATACATCTGAAAAATACTTATTGGTTTCCTATAGTGAGTCAACACTAGGTTAGTAGTGCAGCAGAGTTTCCTATCAACCATTCTTTTTTATCTCAGGTTCCTTTCTTAACACTCAGCTATTCTGTATCTTCTCACCACTTCAAATCCGTGCAAACTTCTTTTGATATCAAAGTCATGCAGCTTTTTGGAATCTCTCACCGTCTCCCCTCCTGCTTATTTAAAAAAATATATAGATTGAATTTTTTTATTTTTATTTTTTGTAACTTATTTCAAAATTTCTCAACCTTAGAACTATTGACATTTTAGGCTGGATAGTTCCACCTACTAGATATCAATCACATGCTCTTGCATCCCAAAATGTCTCCAGACATTATTGTTTGTCCTCTGGAAGGCAAGATTGTCCTGGCTGAGAGCCATTAGCTTCGTCTGTTGTTTGGATTTTGAACAATAAAGGGGAGTCTGAGAGCTGACCCAGCAAGTGAGAATTCATTCCCTTTAGAGGAGGGAAGGATATGTCTATGCACACATGATACTTTGGCACCAGTACATCTTTGCTGAGTGCTCCTTCTCAAGGGCATGTATCATTATGCCAATTCCCATTCCCATCAAAACAAAACCCCAGATCTGCAGCATGGCTCAGTTCATCTTTCTCATCTCTCCACTGCCCCAGACTCAGTACTGTCAGTTGAACTCTGTGGGTATATCAAGCTATTTTTTGGTTCTCCAACCAGTAACACTATTTCCTGCCTCCAGATTTGAAGTCTTTTCCATCTCAAATGAGTTCCTTCCTTTTATTGACCTTTATCCCTTCAGTTTCAGCTTCAATATCCTACTCCAGGGAGCTCTTCCTAATTCATCCTAGACTAATTTAAGTGGTCCCATAGCACTGTCTACCTTTCTTATCATAAGAGCTAGCCAAATTTTATTGGGATTGCTATTTAGTTCTTTCTTGCTAGGTTATCAGCCCAGTGAAAAAGATAGGACTATCTCATTCACCATTGTTTTTATCTTTAAAACCCTACATAAAGCCTGGAACTTGGTCAATATTGACAAAAAAGTTGTAAAATTAATTTTTGAAAATAGTATTAATTATCAATTTAGGGAATAATACATAAGACTTTAACAATATCAACAGGTTCATTGGAAGAAACTCAACCTAACTTTCCCCCGAACCTTTTATTTTTTATTTTTTATTTTTTCCCCCTGAACCTTTTAGAAGTTTAAAATATCAAACTATCAATAGATAGAACAAAAAATTAGATATTTTTTCTTTGTCTTACTGTAAATTCAGATTAAACCGTCTCTATGGAAAACAAATCCATTAAACTGTCTCTGCTTAACAATGAAGTATCTTAACTTCTAATTTTTTAACTGTTATGTTTAGCAGAAGTTTTACAAGGTGGAAATCTGCAAGGTGAATCCAATCTAGCTTTTGTGTTCTGGGCTCACGCAGTGTCCTTTCTTTGTGTGTGTGTGTGTGTGTGTGTGTGTATGTGTGTGTGTGTTTTATTTCCCTTTGGGAAATAAAAAAGTTGCTAGAAATGAAAGTCATGCCATGTCACATAATAATGTAGATTTCTAGTTTCACTTGAGTAAAATGAAGCTCTCAGCAGCACCATGGTGCCTCTTGACAATCTTGGGTGGGCACTCATGCAATGGCTAGCTTGGGATGAGACATGTGCTCCCCAGTTTGCCCAGTCCCCACCTAACCACTTATTCTTGATATTGATTGGCCTGACCTCCTTGGCATTTAATTTGCAGCTCCAGTATTAGTATGCTGTGTAAGTGAAGTTAGGAAGGGAAAGGTTAGCCAGTGAACATTTGAATAAAATATGAGCGTAAGAACATCCAGGTGACAAGGATCTGGTAACAGTTGTTAATGAAAGTGCCTCGTTTTATTGGATTCAAACTTCATTCTGAAAAAAAGCACAATCAAAATCCTTTTTTTTTTCTTCTAATTCTAATGCAGGTTGCAGAGGATGAGGGGAGGACGAGATGCTCCTTGGCTGAGGCATGTACAGACTAATTTCCTCAGCTCAGCAAGTTTGAACACAAACATCTTGATTCTTTCCTCTGAGGCTCAAAGCAACCCAGTTTCCTCCTGCTAGGTGGAGTATTTCCAACCTAGCGCATTTTCTTCTCTAATAAATGACTTCCTCTTGACATTACTGGGACACTAAAACTATAATGGCTTCTCCGGGGCCTTGATCTGGGAGGCAGAAAAGCTGAGGTCTTGGATCCTGTTTGTCTGTCATGTGTTCTACATCTCCTAGTGTTCAGGCTGTTCTTCTTTTTTTTTTTTAGATTTATTTATTTATTTATTTATTTATTTATTTACTTACTTATTTATTTATTTATGAGAGACGGGCGGGGGGGGGTGGCGGGGGGAGAGAGAGAGGCAGAGACACAGGCAGAAGCAGGCTCTATGCAGGGAACCCGACCTGGGACTGGATCCCTGGTCTCCAGTACCACGCCCTGGGTCAAAGGTCGCGCTAAACCACTGAGCCACTGGGGCTGCCCTGTTTAGGCTGTTCTAATGGACAGATGAGCCTCATTTCTGACTTTGAATGGATGTGGGGTCATGGGTTGAGTCCTTCTCTTTCCTGTGGCTTACTTCCCTTCTTTGAAAACGGGAATGATGATGCTTTCCACCTCGTCATCGCATCCTTAGGCTGGCATGTAGCACTTAAGGCATTCAGTACAATAAATAGCAGATTTTGTTACTATCACAATGTTGTTTTATTTTATTTTATTTTATTTTTTAATTAAAATTTTTTAATTATTTTTTTATTTCTTTTTTTATATATTTTTAAATGGCACAATGTTATTTTATTTTATTTATTTTTTATTTTCTATTTTTATTTTATTTTATTTTATTTATGATAGTCACAGAGAGAGAGAGAGGCAGAGACACAGGCGGAGGGAGAAGCAGGCTCCATGCACCGGGAGCCCGATGTGGGATTTGATCCCGGGTCTCCAGGATCGCGCCCTGGGCCAAAGGCAGGCGCCAAACCGCTGCGCCACCCAGGGATCCCGGCACAATGTTATTTTAAAGAGGGACTAGAGTGTAGCCCTTCAAAAACATATAGGAATGGTGAAGGCATATATGTGAATAAATTGATTTTTTTGAAGAAAAACAATCTCTCTTTTTTTGGTTACAATATTGTTGTTATTGTCTACCCTGTAAGTGCTCCTACCTTGATTGGCAACAGAAAGCACTCTGGGAAGATCTGTTTCCCCGAGGTGTGAAGAGGATTACAGAAGTGCAGGCTCACATGCCCACAGCTCAAAGAGTGCAGGGCCTATCCACTCATCTCCAAACATGTCAGAAAATGCCTGCTTTTCAGAGCAGACATCATCCTATCCAATGAAATGGATCTTTATTCTTACGATGTTTATAGAGATTAGAAAGAGCAGAATTCCATTCATCTTTGCCTGGAAAATAACTTTCCATTCAGGACGGTACCAAGAAGTGTGAAAAACAGAAGAAGCTCACCCTTCCTTATTTTGATTTACTCCAAAATTTCATTGTTGAGGACTCGTCAGAGGAAAGAAAATGAGTTTTTAGGCTCCTTTCCTTGTAATTCCATCTTCCTTATGATTTTAATATCATGTATAATCATGAAATGAGATTATTTTAACAGGTTTTATTTATTGTATGGGTTTGCAAGCATAAATATATCACAACTTAGTAATGTTAATGAAAATAACTAATGATGACACGAGATATATAGAAATGGCAGGGAAGTAAATTCTAGCCTTGGTCTTCTGGAGGGTGATATTTCAGGAAATGCCTTTTTTCAAGTTCCTGGGGATTCTTGTGAGTCTGATAAAATTTGGCATTTGAAAATAGTAAATTTTATGGCCTATTTTGCCTGTTTGTGCAAACAATGTTTAGAATTGTTAGCAATCAAGATGAAAAATCTCCTTCCATTAGGTTACTTTAACTCCCTTTATTGTGTGGTTATTTTGTCAGGTGTAGAATTAAATCATATTGCATAATGTGTGGTCATGTCAAACTTCTGAGGACACAGACAACATCTTCTATGTTGTTTCCAGGCCTATCACTGCATTCTGGATATGAGTGCTTAGTCTGTGCTTGCTCAGTGGTCCAGGAGCATTGGTTCAGGCCCATGTTTTCTGATAAAGGTGTTGTTGAGTTCTGGGTAGGAAAGGGTTTGAAAACATTCAGCCTGTGAGCCTAACTAACAATACATTTTGAGAACCTGCTGTGTATAGAATACATTATTAAACTTGCATTTGAAAAACATTATTCTGGTGTAGCATTTTCCACAACATGTTCTCTTGGATATAAATAGGATATTATAAGAAAGAGAGTGTTAGAGGTAAATAAGCTTGGGTAATGCTGATTAACCAAAGTTAACATGGATTCTCAGAGCATTTTGTAATTCTTGGAAGAGCATTTCCCATATTTATCTTATGGTGGAATGTTTGCCCCTACCCCACTTCCAGTCCTTTATCCTCCAACAAGAGTACTTGTAGAACTGGTTTGCTCTAGAAATTTTGGGGGGGAATGCTAGGATTACACATAGTGAAGGGTTTTACGGGGAAGGAAACTTCTTACAAATGTCACTAGCAGGGTAGAATGGCAATCCAGGGCCTGGAGCAGAAAGGCTATGTTTATATTGGGAATGAATTTGAACTTTGAATTTTTGAGTGTGACCAAGGCAGGAAAAGAAACCTATATATATCTTTTACATGATCAGGAAGGGCATTTTCTACAGATTTCCTCTCTTTCCTATAGGAAAACATGCCAAGCTCATTAATGTGGTATACACAGTTTTTAGGATCTGGCATCTCACTTCATGGCTCCATTCTCGGGTAACTTCTTCTCTGTCCTGCTGGCCTACCCCATGGACACCCTATACACCCCCTTGTCTCCTGTGAACTTATTTTCCCAGACTCAGGTCAGATGTTACATCCTCTGAGAACATTTTCAGCAGTTGTTTGGGAGAGTTCTGCACTTCTCTCTCATGGTTGTCAGTTTATATACCACTCCTCTAGAACATAGGCCTCTGGAGAGCAAGGGTACTATTTATCTTTGGATTCTCATAAAAAATAATGAACATTGGTTGTTGGTAGTGAGTGAGTGAATGAAAGAGGATACTGTATTAGTTTTCTAGGGATGCCATAATAAATTCCTACAACCTTGGTGGCTTAAAACAACAAAAATTATTGTCTGACAGTTCTGGAAACCAGTTATCCAAAATTAAGGCACTCCCTCCAGAGGCTCTACAGGAGAACCTTCCCTTGTTTGTTCCAGCTTCTGGTTGCTCCAGGCATTTCTTGTCTTGGACTGTATAATTGCAACCTCTGCCTCCATCTTTATGTGGTTTTTCTCCTGTTTATGTCTCTACTCCACGTGTCTCTTTTTTTTTTTGTTTTGTTTTTAAATTTTTATTTATTTATGATAGTCACACACAGAGAGAGAGAGAGAGAGAGGCAGAGACACAGGCAGAGGGAGAAGCAGGCTCCATGCACCGGGAGCCCGACATGGGATTCGATCCCGGGTCTCTAGGATCGTGCCCTGGGCCAAAGGCAGGCGCCAAACAGCTGCGCCACCCAGGGATCCCTCCAAGTGTCTCTTATCAGGATCTTTATCATTGGATTTAAGGCCCATCCAGATAATCCAAGATGATCTTATCTATAGATCCTTAATTTCATCTAGAAGGACCTTTTTTTTTTCTAGATAAGGTCACATTCACATATTCTATAATGTGGGTATATTTTTTGGGGGCTGGCCACCATTTAACTCACTACAGATATGAAGTAGGTCTTTCAAGATCAGAGGATATATAAGAAAATCCTACTTCAAGAACAGGGGACCAGCCATACATGTAAGGGTGAGGATTCAGGATTGAGTGTTTTAGATCCAGAGAGACCCCATAGGCTACCATTGTTCCTCAAACTTCTGTACCTGACAACTCATCATCTCTTCATCCTGCTGATCTTCTTACCAAGTCTGGGTGTGGCCTCTAGATCCTTCTTAACACCAGGCTCTATAAAGCTATTTCCAGTCACCTGGAGTGGGCATGTGAGGTGGACAAACAGAACATTGAGATGATGAACAGAGCAAACTTTCTAAGAGGTTTGGGCAGTCCTGTTGAAAGAGTTCCATAAGAGACTAGGGAATTCAAGCTTAATGGAAGTGGAACACAAACATATTATTTTATTCCGTGAAGCATGTATTTCTTCTAGGGAATGCTTTGGGGATCGAGGGAGCACATATTTGTGCATGCCTCTGGTCCTTTATATGCTTCCCCACAGGATCCAAAATGCCTGGTGTGAAGATACCTAGGAGGGAAGAAATGCCTCCTCTGTGTTCCATTTCCTAATCCACAGAAGAAACTGGGACCACTCTGGTTAATGTTGATAGCTTCTAAAAGACTCAAATTCTGCCTGGATATGGATATGAAGGAATCTTGGCAGTATGTTTGTCCTGGCAACATCCTTAGTCATCTTGTTTTTTGCATAAACTTACTTGTATTTGGGATGCAGTAGAGTGGCAACCTTCTTTGGTGCATTTGGTTTTTCCGTCATCAGAAGGTTATAGTTTCTAGACATATTTTTACCCTCTGACTCAGACAGTACTTCTTTTAGATTACTTCTCTCATTCCTAGGTATTTCTTGTGTTTTGACTAGGTAGGATGCTGTCAGCACCCCCCCCCCCCAATAAAATTGGTAATTATGAAATGTAGTGCTATGATGATTGTCAGTTATTTTCTCTTCAAGAAACTTTTTTTTTTTTTTTGTGAGATAAATGTGATGCAAAGTGCTGTCTGTATTCCCCCCTTAGACTGCACTGAAAATGCTTACTTTTTAAATGGGTAAATACCTAGTGACCAGGTTTGCTTTTGGATATCAGGCTGCTCAGAAACAACAGTCCCTTCCTTTGTGGGTGATTTGATGAGTTCTAGTATTGCAGAATATGAACTAACATAATAGAATCATAAAATCACAGAATGTCAGATTTGGAACTGGATCAGTGAGTTCAACCTCTTCATTTTACAGATGTGAAAATGGTGGGAATTTCTAATCACCAATTATTACTCTTTAAGCAGGTCACTTTTGATTTCTCTCTAAAATTGTAGAACTCTAAACAAAGAGAGCACTGCTGCAAGAATAATACAGTGGAATATTGTTAACTTACTGCTCATGGTAATTTGATTTACACATACACAACACATACTCACGTGTGCATGCACATAGAAAATTTACGGGATGAAACAGATTTTTCTATACTTTGCAAAATGTTTCCCATCGTAACATGGTAAATATTTTCAGGAGCAATGATGGTGAATCCAGAAAGGGATGGGTGTTTGTTTCTCTTTATGAAAAAAAAAAATGAGCAAAGAATGTATTTACCATGACTTGAATTTTTTTAAACATCATGGAATGTCTTGTTTTTGGCTTAATTGTTTTTTATAATTATTGATTGATTGTCTTCCTCACTCCTGGAGCTGTGTTTTTTTCCAGTTTTATGTTCCTTGGTAACAAAATGCTTACAAATTGGAAGAGTCCATAACAAGTCCCAACAGAGAAACAGTTGCTTTCTCTGGCCAAAGTAAATTTGTGCAGGATTTGGTGTTACCACCCATTTCGGAATCATTTATGCTCGTCCTAACAGTCAATGATGTGAAGCTTCAACTTGGCTTAAAAATGCAGATGTTTTCCTAAATTCCATACACACTTTAGTGGAGTGTATTATAATGGAACTATAGTAGTGAATCTTCCTTTCCTTCAGTTATTCATGTGTGTAAAACATGTTTCTGAATACCTAAGGATGGAAGTATTTTCATTATTTTGAAAGGCAAATCTGTGAAAACTAGTTAAATAGTAAATATTTGACTTAAGTTGAAACAATGCAACATAAGCATATGTAGAGGAAATAGTGTATACCTGCTAGCATTTTGCAGGATTTTCTTGTTGATGACATTTTGTTCAGGGGATTTTATTTTATTTACTTTTTATTTTAATTCCAGTTAGTTAAGAGACAATGTTATATTAGTTTCAGGTATACAATATATGATTCAATAATTTCATACATTACCCAGTGCTCATTACCTGAATCCCCATCACTTATTTAACCTAACCCCCCTCCCCCTTCCCTTATGGTAACTATTAGTTTGTTTTCTTTAATTAAATGTCTTTTTCTCAATTTGTCTCTATTTTTCTCCTTTTTATTAATTTTTTTTTCTTAAATTCCACACATGAGTGATGGGGATTCAGGTAATTGTCATATGGTAATTGTCTTTCTCTGACTGACTTATTTCATTTAGCATTACACTCTAGCTTCATCCACATTGTTTCAAATGGCAAGATTTCATTCTTTTTTATGGCTGAACAATATTCTGTTTGTGTGTATGTGTGTGTGTGTATGTGTATCACATCTTTATCTATTCATCTATCAGTGAACACTTGGGCTGCTTCCATAGCTTGGCTGTTGTAAATAATGCTGCTATAAACATAGAGGTGCATGTATCCCTTTGAATAAGTGTTTTTGCATTCTTTTAGTAAATATCTGGTAGTGCCATTACTGGATCATAGGGCAGTTATATTTTTAACTTTTTGAGGAAACTCCATACTGTTTTCTGTAGTGGCTGCACCAGTTTGCATTCCCACCAATAGGGTGCACAAGTGTTCCTTTTTCTCCATAAGCTCACCAACACCTATTGTTTCTTGTTGATTGATTTCTTATTGATTTCAGTCATTCTAACAAGTGTGAGGTAATATCTCATTGTAGTTTAGATTTGTGCTGATGATTAGTGAGTGATGAAGGGCATCTTGTCATATATCTGTTGGCTATCTGAATGTCTTCTTTGGAGAAATGTCTGTTCATGTTTTCTGCCCATTTTTAGTTGGATTGCTTGTTTTTTTGGGTATTGAGTCGTACAATTTATTTATTTATTTATTTATTATTTATTTATTTATTTATTTATTACTGTAGACATAGAGAGAGAGAGAGGGGCAGAGACACAGGAGGAGGGAGAAGCAGGCTCCATGCCTGGAGCCTGACGTGGGACTCGATCCCGGGACTCCAGGATCGCGCCCTGGGCCAAAGGCAGGCGCTAAACCACTGAGCCACCCAGGGATCCCCGAGTTGTACAATGTTTTTAAAAAGATTTTATTTATTCATGAGAAACACACAGAGAAAGGCAGAGACAAAGGCAGAGGGAGAAGCAGGCTCCCCGTGGGAAGCCTAATGTGGGACTCAATCCCAGGACTCTGGGATCACAACCTGAGCTGAAGGCAGATGTTCAACCACTGAGCCACCTGGGCATCCCTACAAAGTCTTTATATATTTTATATACTAACACTTGATTGGATATGTCATTTACAAATATTTTCTTTTATACTATAGGTTACCTTCAGTTTTGCTGGTTATTTCCTTTGCTATGTAGTAACTTTTTATTTTGATGTAGCCCCAATTGTTTACTTTTGCTTTTGTTTCCCTTGCCTCAGGAGGCATATCTAGAAAGAAATTGCTATGGCTGATGTCAAAGAGGTTACTACCAAATCCCTCTTCTGGGATTTTTATGGTTTCAGGTCTCACATTTAGGTCTTTAATTCAATTTGCATTTATTTTTGTGTATGGTATAATAAAGTGGTCCAGTTTCCTTTTGTGCATGTTGTCTAGTTTTCCCAGTACCATTTGTTGAAGAGACTGTTCTTTTCCCATTGAATATTCTTTTCTGTTTTGTCAAAGATTAATTGATCATCTAGTTGTGGGTTCATTTCTGGGTTTTCTGTTCTGTTCCATTGATCTATGTTGTCTATTTTTGTGACAGTACCATACTGTCTTGATCACTACAGCTTTATAATATAACTTGAAGTCTGGAATTGTGATGCTTCCAGCCTATTTTACTTTTTCTTGATTGCTTTGGCTATTCAGGATCTTTTGTGGTTCCATACAAATCTTAGGATTGTTTTTTCTAGTTCGGTGAAACATGCTGTTGTTATTTTGATAGGGATTACATTAACTGTATAGATTGCTTTGGGTAGTATAGGCATTTAAACCATATTTGTTCTTCTAATCCATGAACATGGAATGTCTTTCCATTTCAATGTGTTGTCCTCAATTTCTTTCATCAGTGTTTTATAGTTTTCTGAGTACATGTCCTTTACCTTTTGATTAGGTTTATTCCTAGGTATCTTATTATTTTTGGTGCAATTGTAAATTGGATTGATTCCTTAATTTCTCTTTCTGCTAATTTATTATTGATGTATAGAATTGCAACAGATTTCTGTACATTGATTTTGTATCCTGTGAATTTACTGAGTTTATTTAGCAGTTTTTTGGTGGAGTCTTTCAGGTTTTCTATATATAGTATCATGTCATCTGCAGATAGTGAAAATTTTACTTCTTCCTTACTGATTTGGATTCTTTTATTACTTTTCATTGTCTAATTGCTGTGGCTAGGACTTCCAGTACTATTTGAATAAAAGTGCTGAGAGTGAGAGGGACATCCTTGTCTTACTCCTGACCTTAGGGGTAAAGCTCTCAGTTTTTCCCCTTTAAGGATGGTGTTAGCTGTGGGTTTTTCACCAATGGCCTTTTTTATGTTGAGATGTGTTCCCTCTAAACCTACTTTGATGAGAGTTTTTATCACCAGTGGATATTAACTTTTTCAAATGATTTTCTGCATCTACTGAAATGATAATATGGTTATTATCCTTTCTCTTATTGATGTGATGTATCATGTTGATTGATTTACAAATATTGAGTCACCCTTGCAACTCAGGAATAAATCCCACTTGATCATGGTGAATTATTTTTTAAAATGTATTGTTGAATTCTGTTTATGAATATTTTGTGGAGGATTTTTAAATCTTTGTTCATCAGAGATATTGGCCTGTAGTTCTCTTTTTTTGTGGTGTCTTTTTCTGGCTTTGTTGTTAGGGTGATGCTATTCTTATTCCAATCAATTTGGAAGTTTTCCTTCCTTTTCCTTTTTTTTTGAATAGTTTGAGAAGAATAGATATTAATTCTTCTTTAAGTGTTGGATAGAATTCGCCTGTGAATCCATCTGGTCCTGGATTTCTGTTTTTTGGGGAATTTTTTGATTACCAATTCAATTTCTTTGCTAGGTATTTATTTGTGCAAGTTTTCTCTTTCTTCCTGTTTCAGTATTGGTAGTTTACGTGTTTCTAGAAATTTATTTATTTTGTCTAGGTTGTCCAATTTGTTGACATATAGCTTTCATAATATTCTCTTATAGTATTTCTGTGGTGTTGGTTGTTATGTTTCCCCTTTCATTTGTGATTTTATTTATTTGAGTCCTTTCTCTTTTTTTTTTTCTTGTTAAGTCTGTCTGGAGGCTTATCAGTTTTATTGATTTTTTTCAGAGAACCAGATCTTGGTTTCATTGATCTGTTCTATTGCTTTTTTAGTTTCTATATCATTTATTTCTGTCCCAATATGTATTATTTCCTTCCTTCTCTGGTTTTGGGTTTTTCTTATTGTTCTTTTCTAGAAAGGTGTAAGGATAGGTTGTTTATTTGAAAATTTTTTTTTTTTTGCTTCTTGATATAGGCCTATATTGCTATAAACTCCTCTTTGAGCCACTTTTGCTGTATCCCAAAGGTTTTGGACCATTGCATTTTCCTTTTCATTTGTTTACATGTACTTTTTAATTTCATCTTTGATTTCCTGGTTGACCCATTCATTGTTTAGTAGCATATTTTTAAACTTCATGTATTTGTGGTCTTTCCAGATTTTTTTCTTTTGGTTGACTTTCAGTTTCATAGCATTGTGGTCAGCAAAGATAAATGATATGGCTTTGATCTCTTTGAATTTGTTGAGGCTTGCTTTGTGGGCTAATGTGTGATCTATTCTGGAGAATGTTCAATGTGCAATGGAAAAGAATGTGTATTCTCCTGTTTTAGAATGGAATGTTCTGAATATATCTGTTAAACCCATCTGTTCCAATGTGGCATTCAAAGCCATTGCTTTCCTTGTTGATTTTCTATATAGATGATCCGTCCTTTGATGTAAATGGGTTGTTAAAGTTTCCTACTGTTACTGTATTATTATCAATTAGTTCCTTTATGTTTTGTGTATTTGAGTGCTCCTATTTTGGGTACATAAATATTTACAATTATCATATCTTCTTGTTCTATTGTACCCTTTATTACTATATAGTATCCTTCTTTGTCTCTTCTTACAATCTTGTTTTAAGACTATTTTATCTGATGTAAGTATAGCTATTCCAGCTTTCTTTTGGTATTCATTTGCATGATAGATGTTTCTCCATCCCCTCACTTTTTTTTCAAGATTTTATTTATTAGAGAGAGAGAGATAGAAAGAGCAGGAGCAGAGGGAGAGGGTGAAACAGACTCCCCCTGAGCAGGGAGCCTGATGTGGGGCTCAATCCCAGGACTCTGGGATCATGACCTGAGCCAAAGGCAGATGCTTAACCACCTGAGCCACCTAGGTGCCCCCAACCCCTCACTTTTAATCTGCAGTTGTCTTTAGGTCTAATATGAGTCTCTTGTAGAGAGCACATAGATGGGTCTTGTGTTTTTTACTCATTTTGTCACCTTGAGTTTTTTCACTGTAGTGTTGAGTCTGTTTACATTCAAGGTAATTATTGATAGATATGTATTTATTGCCTTTTTATTATTTGTTTTATGGTTGTTTCTGAAGACTTTCTCTAATCCCCTCTTGTCTCTTATGATTTGCTGATTTTCTTTAGTGATATATTTGAATTTCTTTTTCTTTATTTTTTTAATACTTATTATTAATTTTTGACATATGGTTACCATTAGACTTGTATATAATCTCTTCTGCATATAGCAGTCTATATTATGGTCATTTAGGTTGGAACCTATCTATAATCCTCTCCTTCCCATATTTTAGGTACATGTTTTTATATTTTATATCTTTTTATTTTTTGAGTTCCTTGACTGGTTCCTTATAGAAATATTCATTTTTACGTTTTCTAAATTTATTCTGTCACTTTTGGTCTCTTCTTTCCACTCAGAAAGTCCCCTTTAATATTTCTTGCAGGGCTGGTTTAGTGGTCATGAACTACTTTAGTTTTTGTCTGAGAAACTCTTTATCTCTCCTTATGTTCTGAATGATAGTTTTGCTGGATAAAGTATTCTTGGATGCAGATTTTTCCCATTCAGCACATCAGCACTTTGAATATATCATGGCACTCCCTTCTGTCTTGGTAAGGTTCTGCTGAAAAATCCTCCACTAGCTTTATGGGTTTTCCTTTGTAAGTTACTGTCTTTATTTTCATGCTGCTTTTAAAGTTTTTCTTTATCACTGTATTTTGCCAATTTAATTATAGTATATCTTGGTATAGATCTGCTTTTGTTGATTTTGATGGTAGTTCTCTCTGCCTTCTGGATCTGGATATCTGTTTCCTTCCCCAGATTAGGAGAGTTTTCAGCTATTATTTCTTCAAATAAATTTTCGTCCCCGTTTTCTCTCTCTTCTTCTCTGGCACTCCTATAATATGAATGTTATTGTGTTTGATGGAGTCACTGAGTTCCCTAAGTCTGTTCTTGTTTTGCATAATTCCATGTTTTCTCTTTTGTTAAACTCAAGTACTTTCTAGTACTCTGCCTTCTAGATCACTAATTCATTCCTCTGCTTCTTCCATCTTAGGATTCATTCCACCAAACATGTTATTCATTTCTTTTATTGAGCCCTTTATCTCTCATACGTTATCCTCTATCTCTTTGTTAAGGATCTCACTCATGTCATACAATCTTTTCTTAAGTTCAGTGAATATCCTTATGATCATTACTTTAAATTCACTATCAGGCATTACATATATCTGTTTTGCTTAGATCTCTGGCCATGGCCTTGTTCTGTTCTTTCAGTTAGGGTAAATTTCTCTGTCTTCTCATTTTGTCTAAGTCTCTGGGCTTGTTTCTCTGTGTTAGGAACGTCAGCTACTTCTCCTGTTCTTAAAGGTAGTAGCCTTATGAGGAAGAGGTCCTGTAGTGCCCTGCCATGTGGTGTCCCTTATTCCCCAGGTCTGGCACTCCTGATAATGTCTCCAATGTGTGCTGCTTGTATGCTGCTGTTTTGTCCTGGCCACTTTTTCCTTCAGGTCGGTCATCTGCAGAGGCTCTTTTTGCTTGTTGTGGGCAATGTTTGGTTACTGGCCTGAATGTGGCATGTTTTAATGAGATGTGCTTTGGTCTGCTTGTGCAATGAGACCTATTACCACCACCACTAGAACTGAGGCTCCATAAAGTTCTCCTGTAGGGAGATGCGATGTGAGCAAGGGTTTGGGCTGGTCTTCTGTGGGAGGGGGCCTGCTGTGATGGGACTGAGACAGGTGTATCTAGGAGGTGGGGTTCCACTGGAGTATGGATTGTGGGGCTTGATGTAAGCAAGTTAAGTAGTGAGTGTCTGCACTGAGCTGGTTCCCACAGTGGCCCTGTACTTATACTGGGGGTGTGAGAGAGAAATGGCATCAGCCAGTTCCTTTGATACCAGAGGTGTCTCTCAGTGAATGCAGTCTCTCTGGGTGTGCTCCAGTGTTCAGAGCATTTTAGAAATGGAGAATAGAGTTATTATTTGCTACTGTGTAATACACTATATGGCAGCAAATAATATATTTTAATTTTATATCGTATATCATTATTTATATGTAAATGTGTATTATCCATAATTAATATATGGTTATTATACATGATTCAATATAGAATAAACATAAACATAATATAAAAACAGGTATTATATACAATATATAAATATATAATAAACATATTATATATATGAATGTATATATATATATATGAATTACAGTTCTACCATGTTAGCCTGGAGACCCCTCAGAGCCCGAATCTTTTAAACTGTAAATAATACCTACCAATACCAATATATCAGAAAGTATGAAATGTATACTATAATTTTACCAACTTTATTTATGTTTTTGGCTTCATGCTATGTTCCTCTTCCCTTCTGTGCTTGTCATTCATACAGTTCACATATTTACAACTTTTCTCCTTTTGAGCATGATGTTCAGAGTAGGCCCTTTGGAGTTTGATGGATATGGGCTCAGGTCTTCAGGTTTGCCACTGTAAGCTGTGTGGCTCTAGGCTTGTAAAATGGAGAGCAGCATCTGCTGTCCCAAAGTGTTGGTGGATCTCGTGAAATTGCTCAAGGGTGTTAACTTACATTCCCATGATTCTTTTCATTGTGATTAATGATAATCACATTTAATGATAGCTGCTAGAATATAGCACTCTAATGACTAAATTTATAACCATATATAGATGATTAGTAATCATAAATGATTATTATTAAACAGCAGCCACTGTTCATGTTTCTGTTTTATTTCTTAGTACATTTAAATGAAGCTCCCTGTAGGTCATGATTCAATTAATCCTTATAGTATCAGTACTATTATTATCCTTTTTTTATGGACAGGGAAACTTAAGTTTTGGGAGATTGTATCTTGCTATAAGCTATAGTGATTAAGTGGAAAGTTAAGATATGAATTTGAGGAGTCTAGAGCCTCTGTGTATATTTATTACTATTATTTGGCTTTGAACAATGTGTTAATAAAATATTAAAGAGTCATAGCAGTTTTGATATGTATTACTATAAATAATTCTAGGAAAGATTGTGCACTTGCCTGCTCCTCTGACTGCAGCATTTCTGCCCTGAGAAGAGGTCAATTGGAAAGGCAGATGATCCTTTGATTTTCTGGGACCTCTGGGCCTGCCTGAATTTACCTTACTCTGAGTTCCCCATAGCAGTCAGTGGGATGCCTTAGTTAGCTTACAAGTGTAATTGACTAATATCAACTTAATCTTTGTTTTTATCACTTATGTAACTGAGTATATAGTAGGGATTTAATAAACTCGTACTTATTTGCTTATGTGTACTTCCAGAAATATTCTTTGTACACACAAGCACATATTCCTTCTGTCATTCACAATTGGAAACATATTACACTGGAACCCACATTGCATTTTACATTTGGCTTTTGCAGATATTTTCTACAGTTTGCCTTTTGTCTTTTTTTCATGAAGACATTTTCATTTGTATTTAATCTTATTTGTCTGTCTTTTCCTTTATGGTATTTAAGCTTTTTTTTTTCTCTTGCTTAGAAAGTGCTTTCTACGAACTAGGGGTGGTGGAAGGGGAGGTGGGCGGGGGTTGGGGGTGAACTGGGTCACTGGCACTGAGGGGGGGCACTTGATGGGATGAGCACTGGGTGTTATTCTATATGTTGGCAAATTGAACACCAATAAAAAATAAACTTATTAAAAAAAAAGAAAGTGCTTTCTATAGAGTACTCCCCAACCTATCTGCAGTTTTGCTTTCCATAGTTTCAGAAAGTCAGTGGGAGCTTAATGCTTCATCATTATGCCTATGTCATTCATCTCACTTCACCTCATCATGTAGGTATTTTATCAAGTCATATCTTCACAAACAGAAAGGGGTGAGTATGGTTGAGAAAGGTATTTTGAGAGAGAAAGAAGGAGAGAGACCACATACAGCAGTTTTATTATAGTATATTGTTATAATTGTTATATTTTAACAGTAGTTATTGTTAATCTCTTATTGTGTCTAATTTGTAAATTAAACTTTATCATAGGTATGTATATATAGGAAAAAAACATAGTATATAGAATTTGGTACTATCTGTGGTTTCAAGCATCCACTGGGGGTCTTGGAACATATCCCTGCAGATCAGAGGGGACTATTATACTCAGAAATAAAAGGAAGAGCCCCCATATTTTTTTCTAGAATTTTCATGGTTTAATTTTTTTACATCTAACTCTTTATTAAGAATTAATTTTTATTATAAGGAGTTAGGTTAGAGTTTATTTTTGTAAGTTGATAGTTTTCAGGCATTATTAATTAAATAATCCATATTTTCTCTATTGAATCTAAATCTCACTTTTATCATATGCTAAATTTCTTTAAGTATGGATGCCAGGGTGACTCAGTCAGTTGAGTGTCTAACTCCTGATTTTGGCTTAGGTCATGATCTTATGGTTGTGAGGTAGAGTCCTGTGTAGGGCTCCCCACTCAGTGGGGAGTCTGCTTCTCTCTCTGCCCCTCCTCCTGCTCTCTCTCTCAAATAAATAAATAAATAAATAAATATTTAAATTTCCATAAGTATGTGAATCTATTTTGGATTTCCCCTTTTTCTTTCTGCATCAATACCAAACTCTTTTAATTACTGAAGTTTTAAAATATGTTTTAGTATCTGGAGCACTCATTTCCAGACATCATAAATGTTTGGGGTAGGTGGTGATTTTAGAGGCCATTGAGCAAAATTATGTTGGTTTATAAAGGTGGTAGCTGAGTTTCTGAGAAGCAAGAGTCTTCCCCCAAGGGCCTCCCCTCCGGGTGCCAACAGAACCATAAAAGAACCTGGAAGCAGACTGGTGTAGTGGATCTTAAACCAGAAGATGGGGCTTTAATGCAGTCTACTGAGTTAGCTCTACAAGCTCTCAGAGCTTAGTGTTTTTACTTATAAACAATACCTCCCTCACAGGTGGTCCTGAGGAATGTATTAGGCATTCTGGTGCATCACCTAACAAACACACTATGAGGCACAGAGGACATCTTGAAAATATTTAGTTGACTCTGAGCAGGGCTTTCTGAGAGTAATCCAGAGCCGTGTCCTCATTTCAACACACTCAAACACATCATATGTATGCCATGCCTTAAAATTTGATGGCTAAAAAATACTTGAGAACAATCTTTCCTAAACATTTCTGAAGGATATTATTATGCATTCTTAGATAAACCAGGGTTTTGTGGTTAAATAGATGCAAGAATAGGTGAGTTAGGTAAGATCTTTGTTATAGGATGTCAGAACTTTAGTATGTTAATGTCTACTATAAATTAGGAGAACTAGCCATATTTCCCCAGTTAGCTTGATCAAGGAACACACCTTTACTCCCTCATTTAACATTTGCACAACACTCAGGAGGATTTCAAAGAATAAATACTGTTTATTTAGAGCAGTATGTCTTACACTTGAGAAGTAAAAGAAATTCCTTTTAAAAGAAAAATGAAAAGAATGTTGTAGACACTCAGTATTGCTTAATGTAACAATTATTACTTATGTTGCTTAATTATATACAAAGATAAGATTAAGCATGCCTATAACTCTTAGAGAACTGTGAGGCTAAATTGAAATTACACACTAAATGAAAATATAGTGCCAAAGCTTATAAAATTTAAACTACTGATACTAACTTTATATGGAAAAGGATTATTTGCTGGACATTAATTTATACTTGATATGAATATGGTGCTAACCGCCATGGCTCTGATGCTAGTTCAGGAGGTCTGCTAGTGGTGTTCTCTATGATACCCTGCTTTCCTCACTGATTTCTGTATCTATAGTTCTGAGGAATCCCTTGTTTGCATGGTCACCATTATGTCTAATGGCAAAGATTTGAAGAGAACATATCAGAGAAATAAGAGGTCATTCTGTTCTTTCTCCATTTCACTCCAAAGGAATCTTAACTGCAAACTCAAAAGCAGATATTGAAATCTCTTAACAGTTCTTGGTTATAAGGATAACAATTTACATGACCCAGAATAATTCATCCTAACTTTTGAGATAATCATCAAAAAGAAAAAATAGTGTAAAACAATTCTGAAACAATTCTTATAGCAGACTCATGGGTTCTTGAACACAAGTGTCCATCCTCCTGGAGTCTGGGTCTTGATTTGAGAGACATGACTTTAAAATATGGATTTACTTCTCTTTTAAATAAAATGACTCCAGTTCCTAATTTGTAAGTCATTGACAAACATATCAAGCATACCTAGATGGAGATTACTTACTTGGATTTGTTGAAAAGCACTGACCTTGAGATCACAAAATTAATACTTAATCTTGATACTAAATTATCAGTGATTTAAGTTCTTTGGGCTTCAGCGATAGTTTAGAAAGCTCATGGCATATGTAAATAGAACCAGTATTTTAAAATTTTATGATAAAATGCATCTTCATGTTTAAATATAATGTGCTTACTTGATGGGAAGGTACAATATGAGTGATACATGGTGTTTTCTTAAACTTGTTTTTCGATAATAGTAAATGTTTTGAAGATGGGGTATTTAAATGTTAGGAGGTACTAAGATTGATAGCTTTGCAAATTGGTTTTAAGTATTTTGAATTTATAACTATCATCATGTTGCAAAATAACATTGATTTTGGAATGGCTTACTTCCTTTTGTAGTAATTCAAAAATATTATGACAGCTATAGTTTTATAGTGAGCATAAAAACCAGTGAGGTAAGTTCAATGAGGTAAGGTTAGTGTTGGAAGTTTTATTAACAAAAACTTTAAGTATTAACACATGAGTTACAATTCCCATGTGTTTTCAGAAATTTGCTGGAACTGAACTGAACATTAAATTTTGAACTTTGGACTAGTCACTTAAAACCACCTAATTTTAGTGTAAGAAGTAGCCAAAAACTTAAGTATGAAAACAGGCTTTATAAAGTTGGCTGGATTATTAACCCGCATATGATACGAATTCCTCCATGTGGGTGATATGAAGTACTCTTAACCAAGCATTGTTTTCTTCAAGTAGGTGGCATGTGGGTCTTGGATATAATTTTTTGACAGGTAGGTAAGACAAAATGCATCTTTACAACCTGAAAATCTCAACTGTGTTATTAACAAGCTGGTGATTGTAACTTAACTTTTATAAGCACAGTATGTGGTTATTACAATACTAAATATCCCTGAATTTTATTTTCTGAGTTGAAATTGTATAAGGGAACAGACTTATAATTTAAGAGAAAGGTATATTGTAAATTATGAAGCACTTTATAATATAGCCATTATTATTTCTTTTTTGTGCTATCTAAATATCTTAAAATATAATATAGGTTTCTTCCTTGGTCAAATGTATAAGTTTTTGGCTGCTAAAGGAAAGCCAGCACACAGAAGTAGAATCATATAGCCTGTTTTTTCCCAGTCAGTATCGATTTACTGACTGTAGTGATCAATAGGACAGTAAATACGTCATTGACATTAACTAGTCTCCTTGAAGAATTTAAGGGCATAATAGAAATGACCAAATCTGTTGCTACTCATGACTGTGTGAAGAGAGACCTTATAAATAAAGATAAAAGACCACGAATCTTTTTGGGAGATTTTTCTTGGTTTCTTTTCTTTCTTCTTTTTCTTTTTCTTTTTCTTTTTCTTTTTCTTTTTCTTTTCTTTTCTTTTTTTTTTTTTTTTTAAGATTTTATTTATTTATTCATGAGAGACACAGAGAGACATAGACACAGGCAGAGGGAGAAGTAGGCTCCATTCCATTCAGGGAGCCTGACATGGGGCTCAATCCTGGGTCTCCAGGACCACACCCTGGGCCGAAGGCGGCACTAAACCACTGAGCCACCCAGGCTGCCCTTCTCTTGGTTTCAAACTGTATTGATGTCATCTTTTTATAAATGCTTATTAACTTGGTCTCAAATAGCTATATCTAAGTGGGAGTTAATCTGTAAATGTGCAGTAGATGTCCTAATTAGTCTTCTGAAGGAATGTAGATATGTGTACAAGACTGCTTATTCACACATAGGTTAGAGTGTAGTTCAGGTTCTATTGTCTCAGGGTCTTCCAAGTTATATAGCCTTTTACCATCTGATATTTCCTTGCATCTCAAAATATGTATAACCTAGTCTCAGACTCTTGATTTCCTACCCCCACATCTGATTCTCTTGTCTTTCCAAGTACAGGCAATAATTGCATTATCTAAAGAGTTGCTCCAGCCAGGAATTATTTTTGTTTCCTTCCTTCTTTTGATCCCTATACATACAAACCCTCAGTTCTGCCAACTGCCTCCTGATTGTATCTCAAAATATGTCTCAAGCACAGCCATGGTCGTCTTCTCTATCACCTCCATCCCTATTGTGGTAGCTACTGTCTCTCTGATTGATTGCTATAGCTCCCTACTTGTCCAGAATCCATTCCTTCTTCCTAATATCTCTTCACACAACAGCATCCAGTTGTTCCATGTGTGGCCAAAAAAAAAAAGACTATTTGGTCTTTAATAATTTCCTTGCTTTCTGGTTTAACAAAGTATTCTATATTTACCTTGTATGTTTCTTGTCACATATCTAAAATTAATCATTTCTACAGTGAAATTGATTTTCTTTTAGTGAGATATAGTTTTTAGAGACCACAATCTGGGTATTTTGGGTATGTGCTCATTGCTACAAAGGTAGTCACTTTTTCTAAGCCTTTTTACCGGACAAACCTAGAAAATAATTTTTTAAAAGAGAAAATACATAATCTGTTCATACTTATTAGTATTACAAAACTACTTTTAAAGACCTAGATTTATTCAAAATTATCTTGAAAACAGTGTAGCAGGTATAAAGCACAACTGATTTAAAGATCAATGAAGACCACTTTGTGTTCCAGGACTGCACAGTAAAGAGTAGCTATTGGTTAAATAAACTAACTTACTGAATACCAAAATGTCCACCCAGGTTTGATTTACAACAGCTGATATTTGCTAAATCATGAATTTTATTACTTAGTATGCATACAAACATACATATACATTTTTGTCAGTACACACAAATATCCACAAATTAGTCTTTGTCATTCCAGTTTTTTATAAGTATTTTACATAAGCCTTTGAATTTCATATTTGTATTACTTCCCACTTATTTTAAAAATTGTGTTTACTGATGATATTGACATAATACTTGTTTGCTCTGCCTTACCCTCAACTTCACAAATATGTGTTTCAATAAGTCATACACCTGATGGTCTTGTTAAAAGGTTGTATCTCTGACAGCTCAGGTGGCTCAGCGGTTTAGCGCCGCCTACAGCCCAGAGCGTGGTCCTGTAGACCCAGGATCAAGTCCCGCTTCGGGCTCCCTGCATGGAGCCTGCTTCTCCCTCTGCCTATGTCTCTGCACCCCCCCCCCCCCGTGTATTCTCATAAATAAATAAATAAAATCTTTTTTTTTTTTTTTTTTAAAAAAAGGTTGTATCTCTAACCTATAACAATGCCTGGTACAAAATCAGTTCTTTATATTTGTTAAATGAATGAGTAAATAATTCTAGTTACTGTAGATTTTGAAAAAATCTCCTACAAAGAGGAGAAATCTGAAATCAGAATAGCTGCAGAAATCCAAGAATAGAAGGGCATAACCCAACCAAATATAGCATAAGAGATGGACATACCCTCAGCTATATAGCTGGTGTTTAATGGTGCAGCTGCTGAAGGACATTTTTTTCTGAAAGGCAAATTTTGCTATAATTGAGGATTGGTATAGAAAGAGTTTTTAAAAGACAGTGATTAGGGAAGCCTGGGTGGCTCAGCGGTTTAGCACTGCCTTCAGCCCAGGTCCTGATAATGGAGACCCAGGATCAAGTCCTGCATCAGGCTCCCTGTAAGGAGCCTGCTTCTCTCTCTGCCTGTGTCTCTGCCTCTGTCTCTGTCTCTGTCTCTGTGTCTTTCATGAATAAATAAATAAAATCTTTAGAAAAAAAAACCCAGTGATTATTCTGAATTCTTCTCTTCAACAAAACTCCAGAAAGACCATCCTAAAAGAATCAAGCCATTTAGATCATTGACAGTTACGTGGTTGTCTCTGGTAAAGATCAATAACCTCTGATGGTTAGAGAAAGGAAAGCTATAGGATTTCTGCCCCATGAGCCTTTCTTTAAGTAGTACATCACAGCCTCTCAGAGTGTTCCTTCAGGTTCTAGCTATCTGTCCTTTTGAGGCCAGAAACAGTTTACACTAGCTAGGTCAGTGCCATGATAGTTTCTGAGTAGAGCTCAGCCAACCTTGTTTGCTTTTGGGCCAGAATCCTCCCTGAAGCATCTGTATTCGGGGGATATTGAAATCTAAAAATTGAAACTTTGGGGCTTACTAGAGTCATAGACCTGCACTGTCCAATCTGGTAACTATGAGCCATATGTGGCTCTTGAGTACCTAAATTGTGGCTAGTCTTAACTGAGATACATAGAAAGGGTAAAATAAATGTTGGATTTTGAAGAAAAAAGAATGTAAAATACCTCATTAATATTTTTCATATTGATTACAGGTCAAACAATGTTTTGGATATAGTATGTCTAATTAAATATATTATTAAAAGTAATTTTACCTGTTTATTTTTACCTTTTTAAATATGGTTATTAGAAACTTTAAAATTATAGATGTGGCTTACCTCATATCTCCATTGGACAAACCATCTTAAATCTTGTCCCTGGAAGAGTAGGAGACTTGTGCAACATTTCTAGCCAATCTACACATCTCAAACACCACTCAGATAACCAAGGAAAAATCATTCCTCACATTAATTATGTTAATCGAGCAAATTTTAGGTGTTGATCAAATATAAAGAATATCTCTGTACTTTGGTAGCTATCTCTGCCATGTCAGCTTTTAATTAAAGTCTTTCATAGGCTAATTACCCCTAGAGAATTTATTTCCAGTTGGGAAATACACCCATTCACCCACCCACCCTAAAATCCCTCCATACACACACACACATATCATACAGTGTATGGTGAAATATTTTAAATGACAGACAATATAACACCCTGCTACATGTTAGAGCACAAAATCTTACTTTCTGAGTCTCCACTTTTACTGAAGGCTGCTGATTAGCAACCTTTATTGCATTCCTACAGTATATAAATCACTGGATTAAGTAGTTGGAGAAAGCAGAATAGTATAATAACAATAGCAAAGATTTATTGAGTGTTTCTAGGTACCAGGCACTGTGCTAAGTGCATTACATGTTATTTAATTTAATCCTCAAAATAACTTGATGAAGGAGGTATTGTTATTATCCTCATTTTGCTTCAAACACCTTGTTGTGTTCCTGACCTCATGGCCATTACCATGAGTTGCTTGAACATGTATATTTGCAATGCAGAGACTTTTGCAAAATAGAGTAGTTCCATTGGGCCACTTGTTATACAAATGGAAGTTCAAGCCAATGAGCTTAAAGGGATTCTTCCTCTCTTGATCCCTTTCTGCTCCTAAGATCTTGGTCTTTGACCTTAGTGTCTACCCCACAGGGTTCTGCTCCTTGCTCCATTTAACTCTGTCCTTGGCTTTCCATCATTTTCCCTCCTTCTTTGGATTTGGGGTCAAAGGATAGGGGAAAGTAGATTTTGAGGTCCTACACATAGAAGGAGTAGAGGGAGTAATAATGGCCCTTTTTCTTTGAGGTTTATAGCAATCTCTAAGACCAACAAACCTTTCTAGTTTTAAGGTGCCCACTCCCCAGCAAAATCAGTGGAAATTATAATAATTTCTGAGTGGTTTTGACACATCACACTAAAAGTCCAGCCCATGTCAAGGGTTGAAGATTAGAGTGGAAGATGGTAAGGAGTGATCCTGCTTCTCATGGTCACTTGGATCCAGATTTATGGGAGTTCGGCCGTCCTGTAGCTCTACCATCTGGAAATTGTAGCCTTCAAGATTTCTGAGTGAGGGAAATAGTATGGGGATAGATGGACAGGAAGTGACATATGTTGTTTCTGTTTACATTTCATGAGTAACACATAAAGCCCCATCTTCCTGCAAGGGGGTGGGAAGGGTGATTGGATGGGAGATTGGATGCGAGTGAGAACTAGTGACTATTACCACAGCAAGTTTTAGATTTTAGGTTATTTTTAGTGTTTGTGTCTTTGGAGGCTGTGTATATTATGCATACTTTTAACTTGAAACTGTCTCCCCATTTGAATGATTGCATGTTGAGTCAAATTCAAATATACCCTTAATCCAAGTCTGCTATTAGGAAAAACAAACAAATGAAGTTTTGAATGTGAAATAAAACTATATAGGGAGTTTTATGAGTGTTCCAGTTTCATTTTCTTTTAAAGTTGTTCTTTGTGATAGTGTTTATTCAATTCCTGAAGTGTTGTCAAGTAAGTAGTATTTAATCTGTGAAAATTTTCAAGTGGCCCCTTTTTCCTTCTCAAGGTTTTTTTTATTTTCTCAAGTGTTGCTGTAGTCATTTTAAGATTGAAATGAACCATTTGATTTTAAAAAATTATTTATGGCACATCAAGTAGCACTTAGTGTTTTGTCACAACATTGAAACTGTTTCTGAAGCCTATGTAAAATACAGCAGAAAGGTCGGGAGGCTTATGTATAGAACTTCTAGAAACATACCTCACCATTGGAACTGGTTATAATTCCTGGGTGCTGACATAAAGATTAATAATATTTAACTCTGATTTTGGCAATTTTTGCCAATTTTATTACCATAGCCCCTTTCTTTCAAGTTATTACCTGGAACTGAAGTGATAACAAATGTTTGATATTTTATACTGCCAGATAAAAGGTTAAATTTTCATATGTTACACGCACTTAAACACACGCACACACACAAATACACATACAACTGGGTCAGAAGGAAATGAATAATTCTCCTAAAATGAAAAGATTGTCCTAGTTTTAACATTAGGTGACTCATTCCCATGTGGTTAAGTCATATATAAAAATTGGAAATTCGACCTATGGGTCTTTGTGCACTGCCTATATCATACAGTTCTAATTTTCTTTTGTTTTTCTGGGAAATGATGGTGCTCTTTGCCTTGCCAAGTTTTATTATTGAGTCAACTGCCAAAGTTTAAGAGAGAGAGAGAGAGAGAGAGAGAGAGAGAGAGTCAAGGCCCTTAAAATTATTTGGTGTTGAGTGAAGAGGCAGAGAAAGGTATTTCATATTCCCAAACATTTTAACTTTTATGTTTCTACCTGATGTTAGAATATAATCTAACTTTTTAGGCTTTTCTGATTCTTTTATAAATTATGTACACTGTTGAGTGAAGTCTGAATATTCATGAGGAGAACCCAATTTGAAACTCTATATTCTAATTTTTAATAGAGGGTATTCTTCCTTTCCTGATCTTCCCTGTATTTAAACTTCTGTGCATCAGGAGGCCTGTGTGCCTGCTCGTGGTTTTGCACCATCTGGAAGTTAAAATTTGATTTTAGAAATGATGTCATACTTGCTTACTGCAAACTAGGCTAATGTTGGTTGAGAATTGGATGCAGTTCAGGTCAAAGTTTTGTTAAAAAAAAAAAAAAAAAAAAGACCCTTAAACCTAGTTTCTTGATTCTAGGAGACTGCAAAGCTATAAGAGTAGCTTTAAGTGATTGAAGGTCATGAGTCAAATTCCTTTGAAGCTAAATTAGTGCATTTGGGTACATGGAAATTAAGCTCCCCAATGAAGACATTAGCTGGCACAGACTCCTTCCTACCATGTAAGGTTTGCGAGCAGTATGTTGGTCATGGGCATCCTCACTGTTTTACTCCTGGAGAAATATTCTTACACCTAGAACTTTGTCTCTTCTAGGCCCAGGAAGGTCTGGCAGGGCACTGAAAGATCACACATGATGAGAAGGCACAGTAAATGTTAAGTATGTTAGTCATCAACACTGAGTCTCTTTTTTCTAAACTCTCTACAGCACCATTTACTATCTCTCAGAGTGTAATTTATTTATATCACCATTTTGGATGTTGAGCATTTCCTCTAGTCCAGATATAGACCATCCATGTTTGATAGCTAGAACGCAAGGCTAATGGTACCAAAATTTGTTCTCAGATTCACACTGAGTCCTGGTTAGCCTGTGGGAAATCTCCACAATTGAATGTAACCCCTTATAGCCACTACTATAATCTGGAGTGCTCAACATGTCCTACCAATTTCCAAGGAACCCACCAAATTCCACCCTTAATGTATAAACTAAAAATCACCTTTTTTTTTTTCCCCAGATAGGATAAAAACCCAAAGAGAAGTATTGATGTTATTCTAGGTTGGTAGATGGAGATGACTTTAAATAAAGATAGGCCATTTGAGAATCTGGGATGCTTAAGCTTTAGTGCAACTGGCTTGAATTTTCATTTAGTCAAAGGAAGATTCCCAGGACCTGAGTATCCCCTTCACTTCTCATTCCCTAGATTTCTGTGACCCTTATGTAAGAAGAGGCACAGCTATCAGATGTTTAAGCAATCTGCTGTTTTCACCCTGTGTAGTCACAGAATGTCCATCTTGTCTCATAATGTAGTCAGGGTCCTTCTGCCAACTGGGCTTCAATTACTTTTTCACCCTTTCCCTTCCCGGGAACTCACTGCTTATTCCTCCTCTCTGGGACAGAAACTAGAGAAACTCTCTGCTCATCAACCTCCCATCCTCCTTGCCCTTTAGAAACACAAACCCCCTGGCACAGGGTTAAGAAAAGGAGTTTCTACTCTGATAACTTTGTCATCTCTAATTTCATCACCCTTTCCTAATGTAGTCGATCTAAGATTGATTTTTGCCTTTAAAATCATAAAAATGTCAGTAATTAGGGAGTTCCAACCTCAGTTTTATGGATGGGAAAACAGAGACCTGAAGGCTGATGGGGGAGTTATTTTCCCTGATGCTCATAGCTAGATAGAAGCAGAATCCAGCCTAAAATCAAAGTGTCCTTTCCCGTGTTCCAGCTTGCCTTTTGAATCTGTGTCCTGATAGTATTTACACATCTATTTATTTTGGCTTATTGTGTTATTCCTTCCTCTTTTTTTTTTTTCTTAAATTTTTGTGCCCCTGCCATCCAAATTTTACTTGCTAAAATTAGTAGTATAATATAAAACATACTCAACAAGATTTGTGATGAGATGCAGTAGACCCCTACTTACCTATCCTATTTCTTCTTCCCCAAGACAATCTGTTTTAACTCTTTTTGTCTGATTATTTTGATATCTCTAAGTAACATGCTTCCATCACTACTTCTTGATTGTTGATGTGGCTACTACTATCTATCATATTTCTGGTATGGAGAATGAGGATTAAATTCTTCCACTACCCCAAAAGCTGGAAGGGTGGTGTTCACAACAGGGACACATACTACTATTTCATAATATATTATATTTCATATAAACTTTATATTTAAAAAAGCATCTCTGTTCAGATACACACATATAACAGGACTTTAAGGTAGATACAGGCTGTTAAACACAGGGCACTGAGGTGCTTGTGAGCAATGGTTTGACCATGCTGTGCTGAGAAGGCACACTGATGCCCCACTCCCTCCCAAGGCATGACCGATGGTTACTGATGACCATGGTGTAAAACTGCAACCTTCTTTCTTTTTCCTGACTTCAGGTAGATGCACTGAGGTTACGATTGGAAGAGAAAGAATCTTTTCTCAATAAAAAAACAAAGCAGCTGCAGGACCTCACGGAAGAGAAGGGGACACTGGCTGGAGAGATTCGAGACATGAAGGATATGTTAGAAGTGAAGGAAAGAAAAATCAATGTTCTTCAGAAGAAGGTGAGTAGCCGACATAAGCCCTTTAGGTTGGGAATTGGTATTATCTATGTTTTGTCATTTCAGAGAAATTTTTGAGCACATGAAAGAGGAAAAACTATTTTTTAAGAGTTTTAGATCAGGAAGTATATACTTTTTACTTACTGTTGGTTGTATCATGCCATTTGTAGCATGGCCTGATGAATTTTCTATTTGATTAACTGAAAACTAAATAGTGATGGTTCTTTTTATATTTTCTAGCTTAAATATAGAAATAATTGTACAAATTCATATTTACATCTAAAATTGATATATATATCTAAATTATACATTCAGATAGATATCTAAATTTAGATATATACCTAAAATAATAACAAGTCTGAAAAGTTAGTTCATTTTTTCTTTTTTCTTACTGAGTGTTGAGCAATGTATTCTGTGGGTCTTAAAGGTACTTTAAATGTATTTTTTATTTGTGTAATTTTTTTTAATTTATGTAAATTTTAGTAGATATTTCCTTGCTACAGATTTTTTTATTTTTTATTTTTTGGTGTGGGAGGAGTAATGTTTACACCTATTGCTTAATTGAATCAGTGAGAGAATATGTAATAAGTTCCAACAATAGTTACCTAACACAGAAGATGCTTGATTAAGCTAGGGCCCTTCTTTCCTTTTTTCTTTTTAAGATTTTAATTTATTTATTCATGAGAGACACACAGAAAGAAGCAGAGACACAGGCAGAGGAAGAAGCAGGCTCCATGCAGGGAGCCCGATGTGGGACTCAATCCCGGTACTCTAGGATCACGCTCTGAGTCAAAGGCAGGTGCTTAACTGCTGAGCCACCCAGGTGTCCCACCTTTTTTCCTTCAGCAACTAATTTTCTCCATTGTAACGAGTCCAGATTTGGGGAATGCACCCTGATTTTTAAAAAATTCCTATTTGCTACTGTGTACAGTTTTGGGACCATAGGATCCTCTTCTCTCCCCTACAAACAAGTAGGCAAGAAGAGAAACCAACTATCTGTTCTTTTAGGATAGGAAAATATATCAGAAAAACATAGGGCTGTCAGATTAATAGGCAGCCAGCATGGAAACTGGGCAGGAAATGGTGGTGGGCAGGAGGAGCCAGCTGGCTGGGACACTGCTGCAGACAGGCATGCCCAGGTTGCTGGGCACCTCTGCTGTGGCTACAGACAAATGGATCCTAACTGCCCCCTTGTCCTGGTATCATTTACCACTATCATCTCCCACCTTTTTTACTTTATTTATTTTTTTTAATTTTTATTTATTTATGATACTCACAGAGAGAGAGGCAGAGACACAGGCAGAGGGAGAAGCAGGCTCCATGCACCGGGAGCCTGATATGGGATTCGATCCCGGGTCTCCAGGATCACGCCCTGGGCCAAAGGCAGGCGCCAAACCGCTGCGCCACCCAGGGATCCCCATCTCCCACCTTTTTTAAAGCAACAGCGCCCTAGCTGTTTTTCCTGTTTACACCCTTACCTTCCCTATAGGCTGTTCTTAACACAAAAGCTGGAGTAGTCCTTTTAAAACATGAAACAATTATATCACTCTGATCAAAACTCTAGTTGCAACCACCTACATAATTTGTGCAAAATGAGGATTATTCAAACTTTTATTTTTTTAAATTAATTTATTTATTCATGAGCGATACAGAGAGGGAGAGACACAGGCAGAGGGAGAAGCAGGCTCCATGCAGGGAGCCTGATGTGGGACTCGATCCTGGGTCCCCAGGATCACACCCTGGGCTGCAGGCAGCGCTAAACTGCTGCGCCACCGGGGCTGCCCAATTATTCAAACTTTATTGAGAATTTTCAAATGAAGATAAAACCAAGCCCAGGGCCCTTCTGAGGATGGCACCCTGTGCAGCTACACAAGTCACATGCCTATGAAGCCACCTCCAACCCCTGTAGAAGTGATCAGATGGATCATATTATTAATTTGTTTCTGTCGAGAAACAAACAGGGCCTTTTACAGACAAGGCCCTGGTGATCTCCTCTTGTAGCTCCAGCTAACTGATAAGGTGTTTAGAAGAGAGTGCAGATGATATGACTGAGAACCCTTGAATCAGTGAGGCTTTCAAGGGCAGATGGGACCAACAGGAGACAGAGTGGCAGTTCTTGGAGCAGGTACTAAGGATTCAAAAGAAAACTTATCATTTAAAATCCCCAGCAGTCTATAATGATGAAAGCTGATATTTATTGAACTTATGTTGAACACTGTATGCTAGATACTTTGCTATACTAGTTACATGCACTGTTTGTTTATTTTTGACCATAATCTTGTGAGGCAGGTATAGTTATTAATCCCAGGAAGCTGGAGGACACTGAAGCATATGGTCTGCTTGCCCAAGATCATGTGATCTAGAAAGAATTTTTTTTTTTGTCTTTGGGAAAATAGAATAAAATGGTTATTGCAATTTAAGAGAATAAGCCTCATTTTCCTTTGGACCTCAAGTTGTATGATGATGACACCAGGTGTCAATCAATGAAGAACATTACAATTGCTAGTTTTACAAGGAGTTGAACTAAGTGCTCTTATTCTTGAGGAATAAATGGCATTGATGTTCTCGGTAAAGATTTTGGGAAGGTACTTTCAGTGCATGAGTGACAAATGATATTTGCTGATGTGGACATTTTGCAAAATTTTATACTTTGCCCCAAAAGTGAGATTCAAAGATTTGGGAACTAGTTTGGAAATTCTAGAACAAAGCCAATTGTATATTATGGCTCCTTTGGGCAACTTGATTATAACCCCACTTACTTAAACCAGGTAAATAATGGATTAGGAAATATTTCATGTGTATTTAGAGAGGTTATTCAGCTTCAAGTTTCTTTCACTGAGTTTTTACCAATCCATTTGAGGAGGAAATGATACCACTGGCAACATAGTGAAAGGGACAGAAATTTTATTATAACTGCAATATGAAGGAGAGATAATCCCCAAAGAAGTAATACACACAATTCAGAAACCTACTCAAAATGTGGAAACACTACAGAAGCTAATGGGCCAATGAAACATTGTCTTTGGGACTGGAGACTCTTTTGAGTTTTGACCACATCCAGCATAATTGGCTGTTTTAGGGCAGGCAGGCCTGGATTGGAACAGCGTAAGCTTTGGATTAGGGTGTGTTGGTATGGAAGAAATAATAAACTTATGTCAATGTCAGACATGTAATATTACTTAGTATTTCTTTCTTATAGACTCTTTGGCAACCAGCACTGTGTTCTGATGCCAATAGAAATGGGTATGCTTCTTGATAGTCACGTTTAACCTGGCGAAGCTGGGCTTGCACCTTGTATCTCTCAGCCTTGCCTTCAGAGCTCTGGGTCTCAGAAATCTTGTGTCCTCCATAAGCCACGTGAATAGGTCACATGTCTAGGCATCAGGCATGGACACAATGCTCTAAGCATTTTGTTATTTGAGAAAGGAAGTTAAGTTGAATAAACAGAGAACCCCAGGTGACACAATATCTCTGAGCAAGCTTTTGTAGGAAAACAGCAGCCATTAAGCATGGATTTTTGGTTCTGTGGCCATATTTTTGGCTCTACTCCATAATTCTCAGATATGGAATTATTTTAGTAGGGACAAAAATGTATATGTATGAAAATTGTTAAGTGGAGTCTGTGATGCTGAATTCAGAAGACCAGTACAGTTTTCAAGCTGCAGCCTTTGCATTCTGTTCTCATACCTGAATTCAGACTTCACCTGATGAAGTGTTACCTGACTATTGGGTTTTGGTAGGAAATGTCATAAAACCTTGATGACATTGTACATTTGGAAAGTGTATAATGCCCAGGATTATAGAACATAGTAGCATTATTTGAACCAGATTAAATTCAGACTGTTATGTAGCTCATGCGACATAAACTTAGTACCCAAGAAATTTTTAAAAAACCAATAAGTTGGACAAAAATTCTATCTCTATCTTCATTCTAGGTCTCAGTCCCACATTATAGAACAGAGGTACTTTACTTATTAGTGGTAGAAAAACAGATGGTGATTTCTCTGGAAGCCAAGTTCACTAGTTTCATGGATTGTGCATTGGAAAGGGCAGGGAGAGGTGAGTGGAATTGGTTTCTGGGAGTGGCATCTGTGTACCTGCTCACTTCCACAGCTTTATTCTACCAATTTGGAAGTATGGCAGTGAAAATTCTGAATGAAGATAAGCTCAGAGGTAAGGATGCTACAGGAGTATTGTTATTAGCATACTGAGTTTCTTCATGAAGTTTATAAAAAAATAGTATCTGAGAAGATGATTATAGAACATAGAGATTTCCATGTTATTATGAAGTTGATGTACAGAGGACTTTCTGACTGAACTGAGCCCGTTCTTGGTGTTTAAATATCCAGTTGCACTTTTATATTTATTATTGTCAAACCTTCTATTTTTTGAACATATGGAAAATGGTATTCTTTTTCCATTTACTAAGTTTTCCTATATGTCAGTGAGTCACTACTCTAGATAGTAGAGGCTCAAAAGGAAACAGGACATTCTGCAGCCCTCAGGAAGCTGACAGTCTGGTTAGGAGATAGACATGCTTAATAGAGAGCAACATGATGTATTACCAGAAGCAAATTGCTTGATGAGTGCAAAGAGCAGAAGCTAATTCTGACTACCTTGAGCAAAAGGGAATTTACGGCAAAGATATCCAGAGCCCTAGTATTTGGCCTGTAGAACCAGATTAGGAATGATAAAGAACCAGGACAGTTATAGGAGACCAAGAGAAAGGAGAGAGTGCCATGATCTCTTAACTAGGAGTGTCTGGTCAGGCGTCTTCTCTGCTGATGGCGGCCCTCTCACCTTCCTCCCTCTGCTCTTATATTACATTGTTGGTTAAGATTTAAAGTCCTGAGAGAGAGAGAGAGCTCCAGATTTCACACAGGTGCTTCTTATTGGCAAGATCTAACCAGACCTGCCCTAAAAGAAATCTGGGAATTGTGGTTCCAAGCTTTACACCTGAGATTTCCACTCAGTTTTTGTGTCACTTACTCAGGGAAGTCTTTGCTGACAGTGCAAGTTGGGAGAGGTTTTACCCTTTTAAAGAATCATTTCTTGGCTCAATTTGAAATTCTGCATCCCTTTGGTGAATGTTGGCTTCCTTCCCATGGCTAATCTCCATGAGTGCCCCAACTGTGGTCATCAAGATACCTCTAGCTCCTTGCCGAATTCTTGGCAGGTGACGGTCCTCAATCAATACACACTGGATGAATAAATTATATCAGCAAATTCTGAATGAATGAGGACTTGGGAGAAGATAAATCATTTTGAGATCTACTCCTGACCCATGAATATTGTTAAGTGTGAGAGGAGTCTTTTGCCTTAGTGAAGTGTCGGACTCACTCATTGTTCCCAGGACAGTATGTTCTATATAGGCTGCAAGATGGAACTATCCCAGGGATAATAAAGCAGGATGGGGAAATGACTGTTGTCCTACCCACATCTAACATCTGAAACCTTGGTTCCATTATCCTGATAAGGTAAAAAGGGATTAGGGCTTGAATAAGGGAACTTAGCTATTTTTGCTTCCTTTTCCTTTTTAATAAAAAGAAAATGTGGCATTTATCAAAAATATTGTCTTATTCTGCAAAGAGAATAAAGCTTCCTCCTCCAGTTCTCACTTCTAACTTACTGGATTGTTAGTGGTGAAAGTGATAAAGTGAAATTATTGATAATTTTTAATTATGACCATGCAAATTATAATTTTTTATAACAAACAGATTATCTACTGATGATTATGCCCTCACTACACACCAGACACTGTGCTAAGGGTTTTGCCTCTTTGGGTTATGAGTCCTTACAACAAACCTAATGGCACATAATCCCTATTTTTAAAATGAGAGACCGGTTTAAAGAGTAACTTGCTCAAGGACACCTAGGTGGATCAGCGTGTGATCCTGGGGTCCTGGCATCAAGTCCCACATCAGACTTCCTGCATGGATCCTGCTTCTCCCTCTGCCTATGTCTCTGCCTCTCTCTCATGAATAAATAAATTTTAAAAACCTTAAAAAAAGAGTAATTGGCCCAAAGTCACATGGCAGGGAAGCGATAGAGCTATTCTTAATCGCCGCAGTATTCTGGTGTTTTTCTGTTTTTTGATCCTGTCTCACTCATGAGGCAAGTGGCATCATTAACTTTTAGAGATTAGCTAAACTACAATTTGAGCAATTTACCTGAGGTTAACATACAAGGATGCCTATATTTAATACCAAACCAACAGAGATGGAGTTACCAAATAATGTGATGAAAAATAGGAAACCAATTAAATTAATAAAATATGACATCAGTTCTAGAATTTAAAAATGTATGTTAATATATATTTAAGCTATTAAGCTATATCTAGAAAAAAGATTGTGATGACCTTCAATTTCTGTTTGTTTTTCCCCCATGAGGTTCTTCATGTACCATTCTAAGCCATTGGATTGTTTTGCTGCTTCTCTTTCAAAGGATTGCATCATTTTTGCTATCATAGCAGTTTCACTTTATTTTTGTAAATCCAGGAAGCCAGTCTTTCCTGAATGAGTCACAGATGAATTCATGATTTGGGGGACTCCTCATGTGCTCCCAAAAGGAAGTAGTCTGGGAGGCTGCTCCTTTTTGCAGTGAGCTGCCCACCTAAGGTCTGTCCTTGGTGTAGGTGGGCTCACCCTGCATCTAAAGCCAGGAACTTAGCTGACATCTAAGGGTTGGAGCTGCAACTAGAGTGGTTGTGGATCTAAGGTAGGCCTCTCAACTGGGAGGCACTTTATAATCTTCCCATCCCCAGGAACATTTGGCAGTATCTGGGGATAGTTTTGGTTGTCATAGGGGGGGGGGAACTGTTATAAGCATCTGGTGGGTAGAGTCCAGGGGTGCTGCTAAACATGCTGCAATGCACAAGAGACATCTCTTGCCAAAGAAAATAATTATTGAGTCCAAACTCTGGTACAGGAGTCCTTTTTTCCCCCCATGTGTGGACTGTCCAACTCATCTCAGCTCTCAAGATAGTATTCCTTAAAATTATTTTTACTTTGTATAACATTTTTCTCTCCAATATCTCTGAATATTATCTCAACTAACATGATTAACATTTTTAACTACACTTTTTATCTCCCATCATTATAAGAAGTTTCCAGAGGTGAAAATCTTATGTGTGTGCATATGAGTGTATATGATTTTTAACTATTACTATTACTTTATTTTTTATATTTTTGATGTACAAGAATCCATACTTTATAAAGAGTGTATATAGCACTCTTGAACTATTAAAATTATTAGAATTAAAACTGTTTTGACCACACTGATCATATCAACTAATTTGAAGAGAAGTGGTGGTCAGCTATAGTATGGGGAGTATATAATAGAAATAAACACCTTATTTGAACAGAGCAGTGATGGGTCACCCAGCAGGTATCACCCTGTTTAAATTTCTTTGGCTAAATGTTCTAGTCATTTGGAAAAGTGACCTTTCTAGTCATTTGGAAAATTGACCATTCTAGTCATTTGGAAAAGTGACCTTTAAGGCTATTTTTAAAAAAAAAAACAAAAAAACAAAACTGTGATTGGTTTTAGTAGCCTTTGGGGCTGAAAATCTGATTTCTGTATTCACATTTAATATATTTTTAATATATTTTAGTCATTTGGGATGTGAAAATATTATTCAGTGTGGACTGAATGTAGCTTTAACTAATATGTTGCTTAAATATTTGTAACTAAAATGTATTGTCTAGATTAGTGTTTGTGATTTGCCAGGTTTTTTTTTTTTTTTTTGAATAGTGCCTTTTTCAGTCTAGAAAATATAAGAAAATCCTATCCTAACTTACTACATTATATAACAAAGTCTCTACACATATTCTATGTTTGTATGGCTATCGATGTTTGCATGTTGCTGGGTCTAAGCAGAACACCTTTGTTCTAGTGTCATTTAATGAATCTTTATCATGGCTTGAAGTTGATGCCAAAGTTTCTAGTACTAATTAAATTCCACAGGACAAATATGCACCAGGGATGTGTGCCTCCTGTTTTTGGCTGGAATTATTTGCCCAACATTGGCAGTGATCTAGGCAAAAACCAGCTTGGTGATTTTAACCAATTGATCCCATTGGCAAGAAGTCCATTTTGTTCCAATAAAGTGATATTTTGAAGGTCAGTTTGTGTCTCATGAGTAGAGATGTGGCTAGCCTCTTTGGTAAACAAATGTTTCTTTATGAAGCAGTAATTTCACCAGTCTCCCTTTTCATGTGGATTGCTAAAGAATTTGAAGGCCCTTCTCTTAGAGATGACATTGATGAAGTGATATTTTTTTTTATCAAAGAACCAAAAAGTTCACCTTCTCATGGAACAACTAAAGAGATTTAGGGAAGCCTGCTAATTCATCCATGCATTCATTCAGCAACTGCAGTCACTGTCCTCAATTAGCTGCATTTTTCTAACCCCCTGGCTGGCTGGCTGGCTATCTATCTATCATCTCTCTCTCTCTCTCTCTCTCTCTCTCTGTGTGTAATTTATCTATCTTAGAGAGAGATAGTGTGAGCAGGGAGCAAGGCAAAAGGAGCAGGGCAGAGAGAATCTCAAGCAGACTCCTGCTGAGCATGGAGCCCAACGTGGGACTTAAGATCATGACCTGAACCAAAATCAAGAGTCAGATGCCTAACTGATTGAGCCACCCAGGTGCCCCTACTCGCTGGCTTTATTGACTACAATCCAACATTATTAGACTTTAAAAGATATGTATAAATAGGGATGCTGATGAAGCATGGACAATCCTGAAGATAGAAAGATATGAGAGAACAGAAAACCTGGAAGAGACTTGATGGGCCCTTCTGGTGTAGTCTTTTCTCATTTTTCCACTTAGGACTCAGAGGTCCTGAGAGATATAGTGACTTATTTAGGGTTATAGAGCTAATTAGTGACAAGGCCTGGGCTCTGATGACACTTTTCCTTCTTCTCTTCATTCTCCTGTGACATCTGAGGCCTTGGGCACCATTGCCCTATTCTGGCTGGTTTGCCTTCCCTTTGTACAATCCAGTCGTCCCACAAAATATATTCAGCATCCATAATGATAGGGATGCTCTGCAGGCACTGGGGGATACGTAGGCTACTGAAGAAAGTATAGTTTCTTCTTGGAGCTCACATTCATAGGAAAAAAACACTAAAGATTCAGTTACAGGGCAGCATGAGCTGTATGCAATGCCACCTATATGGTGCACATAGGAGAGGTTCCTCACCTATTAGGAGTAGATATGACTAAGGAGGACTTCTGGAAAAGTTGATGACTAAATTGAGAGCTGAGGGATTAGGAGGTTTTGTCCAGTCAAAGCAGCAGAATATCATTTGCAAAGATTTGACTGGAGGAGGCAGCACAGTGCATTTGGTGGAATCAGAAGTAACAGTAATTTAATATAGATGGATCACACTCCACTGCCCCATTTGGGACAAAAATTTCACAGAAGTTTTTTTTTATTCTTTATGTCTTCTCGTAATAAAATATATTTTATAATTAAGGTTTGAGAGTCATTTTGACTTCCATATTGTAAATATTTTCTTCCAGTCCCTTGTGACTTGCAAGTGGCAGGAGCGATTATCTGTGTTATTTCAAAATGCAGTTCAGGGCCAGATCATGCTGAGAACTGATTCTTATTCAATGAGAGAGCTGATCCTGAGCCAGAGGAGGCAAATTCTCTTTTAAATAAATATTTGCTTCTGGGTTAAGATCTTATTTTCTGTACTCAGTTACAGCATGATGGATATTTTAAAGGTTTGTTTATAATTACCTGCAAAATCCCTTTAAGATTTAAAATAAAAATGCTTAGAGTGCCCTGACAGTGGCTGCTATCCTAATGGGTACAAGCATCTCGACACATCTGTCAATCTCAGCTGCCAGCTGTTGTTGTTTTGTGATATGGGATTAGAGGTAGTTGAGCCTTCACATATTTCAGTCTGGAGATGATTCCGTTTTTTCTTCCCACATACTCCCCAGGCCATTTGATTTAAATCAACCTTATTTATGTGGGAAAGAAAACTCTGTCTGTCTTTTTTACTTATCCTGTGTTTGGCAGTGGATTCTACTTTGTTGTAAAGAGTTTGCACATAACTCTATTAGCATTTATCATGTTGTATTGTAGAGAGAAGTCTTTAGTTCACAACTTTTATAATATATGTCTATGTTTCCCATAAGAGTAAATGTAAATTAAGGATGATGTGTTCTTGGGGACATATAATGGCAAAGTCATTGTGGGTAAGGGGCATCTTAGTACTGTTCTGATATTGCAGTCTCTTTGCCATTTTTTTTTTTACTTTATCCTTACATGATTATACTATATATTTTGTAAACTGAAAGATATAACTGCTTTAAAAAGACTATTTTCACAGAAACTGAATTCTAAATTAATGGCACAGTATATGGCAGTTTGGGGACTTCATCATAGTATTTTATCACACCTCCTTTGCTGATTTTTGAGAACCATCAATAACATCAATATATAATCAGCTCTTGGATAAAAATAATTTACAATTCTAACAAAAGTGTTTTGGTAGGTAGAATTCTAAGGTGGCTGATTTCCGATCTCTCTGGTGTGCATTTCCTGAATAATGCCCAGAACCGTGAATATGGTAGATTCAACATCCATGATTAGATTATGTCATATGTAATAATTGACTTTTAAAAAGGGATATTATTTAAGTGAGTTTGACCTAATCACATGAACCCTCTAAATCTGGGTTCCAAGGTCAGATGTAGGGAAGTCAGAGATTCAAAATAGGGAGATACACTGTGGAAGAAGTTCTTTATTATTGATTTGAAGATGGAGAGGGCCATGTGGCAAGGAATGGGGTGAGAGTTGTTCTTGCTGATATTCAGCAAGGAAGCAAGGACCTCAGTACTGAGACCATAAGAGATTGAATTTTGTCAATAACAAGAATAAGCTAGGAAGCAGATATTTCTGTAGAGACTCCAGATAAATACTCATTCTGGCTGACACCCTGATTTTACCCTTATGATATCCTGAACAGAGCCCCCAACCAGACTGTGCTGGACTTTTGGACTTCTGACACACAGAACTGTGAGTTGTGGGCTGATAAGTGGAAGTTGTTTTAAGCCACTAAATTGGTAGTATTTTGTTACACAGCAAGAGAAAACCAGTACAAGTGCATTATTAAAATAACTGTTCAGTAGTGACAAATCTCTTGCAGAAATACGGAGGCAACTAAACTGGGGTGGAGTTCACAGGATACTGACAAGGGGTGTAAGTTCTATTGCATTCTAGTAGCTTTTTTTGTGAGTAGATTTTGAATTAGGCAAAGCTAAGCAAACAGAATATACTCAAATGAATAGTACTGAATGACTTGGAAGAAGTCCTGTAGAGACTTCTTAAGGTAGAGATCTTTCTGTAGCATTGAAATATATAGTTACATTCTTTAGGTTGCTTATGGTACTCAGATTTACAGAAATGTATGAAGGTTATCATAGATACACTGAGGCTTTCTCCAAATTATGAGTATTTATGAACTTATGAAAAGCTGGAAGCATAGACAAGGTTGGCCAGGTGGGAATAGAGGCAAGGATATTTTGCTACCATTCCATGTTACCAACTTTTCAGTAGAGGTTGCAGGAAAATGTTCTTCAAAAGAGATGGAAGCAGGTATAAATTGTCAAATAGCTGGGGAAAGACAAATGTGAGGCAGTTGACCAAAGATGCCATTTACTGATTGTAAATGGAAAAATTAAGGAGGTAGGCATAGGGATGCCTGGGTGGCTCAGCAGTTGAGCATTTGCCTTCAACTCAGGGTGTGATCCCTGGTCTGGGGATGGAGTCCCATATCATGCTCCCTGCGGGGGGAGCCTGCTTCTCCCTCTGCCTGTGTCTCTGCCTCTCTCTCTCTGTATCTCTCATGCATAAATAAATAAAATCTTGGAAAAAAAAAAGGAGGTAGGCACAGATTTAACCACAGCCTTGCTCATAGCTGTTCTTAAATTTTTTTTTTTTTTTTTTTGCCACTCAGTGAAAATATTTAAAGTAGAGAAGTGGCTACATAAATGATGGTATATACCTACATGGAAATTCAGCCAATAGAAATTATATTATAGAAGAATATTCAAGAACATAGAAATATATTCACCTTATTTTATTAACTGAGATAAACTGCTTCTGATATGTATGTATAGAAAATGATCAGAGAATGCCTGTTTTCTCATACTCTTACTATCACAGTACAACTCTATTTTTGTTTTTAAAAGTTTATAAACATAATACACATATACATATGCATATACACGCATGTATCAGTAAAATCAGTTTGTTAAGAACATGGACTGTGACAGACCTGGTTTTTAATCTAGCTTATGGTCTTTTTAAACTTTGACAAGTTACTTACATTTTTCTCTGCTTCATTTTCCCTATCTTTAGAATGAGGATAAGCTTAAATATCACTTTCAGTCTCAATTCTTCTCAACATACTAGATGTTCAAGAGATATTTGTTGAATAAACAATGTGCCCAGCCCTGTTGGTATAAAACAAAATTATATATATATATGTGTGTATATATATATATATATATATTATTAATTTAAATGCTAGATCAATCAACTCTTTCAAAGAACTTGGAAAGAAAGTGGAATTACTTCATATAGATTATTTTAAATTTATTTTTAATACTTGCAATAAAATTCACTCTTAATGTTGTACAGTTCTATGGGTTTTGACAAAGGCATAGAGTTGTGTGACCACCTTCACAATCATGATAAAGCACAAATCTGTCACCTCAGAAACCTCTCTTGTGCTGCCTCCTCTGCAGTCAACCTCTCTGCCCAGTCCCCAGTCCTTGGCAACCACCAATTTATTCCCCATACCTATAGTTCTGCTTTTTCTAGGATGTCATAGAAATGGAATTATACAGTACAGAGCATTTTGCACCTGGCTTCTTTCACTTAGCATAATGCATTTGAGATTCATCCATGTTATAGCCTTTATCAATAGTTCATTCTAAAGATAAGTCCTATTACTTGTGAAATATTCTGTATCATAACCACCCAGGTATTTTATCCTGGAGGTTGTCCTGAAGCCAGAGTTGTGACAATACAGAATGTTAGCACCTAGGAAGACTGGAGAGATAGCCTACTCCAACTTAGCTTTAGTTGAGTTGAGGATTCTGAGAGCCAGAAATGACATACATTGCCCAAGGTGAGCTTCAGTCAGAGTTAAGATCAAAATCCACAGCCTTGATGCTAAATTAGCAAAGTTATGTTGGAAGTCAGAAAGGATAAATCATTCAGGTGATGGACTAGAGAAAGTCTCTGAAGGGTCGGGAAAGGGATGTGGAGCTTGTATATGTGTTCATGTATGTGAGTGGTCTCATATGTTGTGTTAAAAGGACAACATTAAATTATTTTTAGAAGGAAAACAAACCAGTGCTTTTTTGTGTGTTTAGAATTAGAAGAAAGGATCTTCTATCACTATTATTTTGTAATAGGGATGAGTTTATGTCAAGCTAAATCCATTTCCTAGTGTTCATAGTAAGCACTGGTTTGGAGAATGGCCAGCAGGTGTCATGGGTATTGCTTTCATGCCCAGTTCTTTTAAACACCTCAGTTTGGTGAGCACCAGATTCCCACAAAAAACTTGCACTAGATTCTGAAATGTGCAGAGGTGTGTGGTTTGCTTTCAAGCCTGAATTAGAAAGAGTCCTTTTATGGTTTGTTACTTATCCTATTTATCTTTTATTTGTAAAGGCACAGTCCTATTTTATTTTTAAATAATTAGTTTACATGTAAGTACCATATTATATGTCTTTCTTTAAAAGAAATGACAAAATAGATTTTCCTTTCTTTTTTTTTTTAAGATTTTATTTATTTGTTCATGAGAGACACAGAGAGTTAGAGACACAGGCAGAGGGAGAAGCAGCCTCCCTGTGGGGAAACTGATGTGGGACTCAATCACAGGACCACTACCTGAGTCAAAGGCAGAGGCTCAACCACTGAGCCACCAAGGTGCCCCTAGATTTTTCTTTCTTAAAAGTCAAATTAGATTTTTAAAAGTAGAATCTCTTTTAAATAGATGATGGGGATTAAGGAGTGCACTTTTGATGAGTACCAGGTGATGTATGAAAGTGTTGAATCACTATATTATACACCTGAAATTAATAGGACACTGTATATAAACTGGAATTTAAATAAAAACTTTTTTAAAAAGGGAAAAAATGTAATCTTTTAAGTCTATATAGAATGTTTATCCATTTATACTACATAATGCTAGGAACAAAATAAATATTTGACCTTAAGAAAAATTTAGATTTATTGTTTATAATATGAAAAAAACCTTCCATAAATAACATGAAACATTTATTCACTAATTTAGGTTGTTCACAGTAATGCATGTTTATACCTATATGCCTATCAGTATATTTTCCTTTGTCTTATTTTAAATTTTTCTTTAAAAAAATTTTCATAGCTATTGACAGAATATTACAGATATAGAACATAGTTCAGTGTCCAAAGTAATGTATATATTTACTCTGTTTACAATCACTTTGACTTAAATCTATGGTAAACATTACAATTGTCACAAGGAAATCTATGCTATTTGCCATGTTCAAATCTAAACTTTTTGGAAACAGTTCTTCAGGAACTGTAATTGTGTCTTTGGTTTGGTATTTCATTTCCGTTTATAGTTCAATCATTAGTCGTACATTTCTGTGTGTTTTATATATTTTTTTCACGTCAGTAACACCAGATCTTCACTTAGGATTTTAAACTAAATGTTCTTTTTTCTTTGAATAATTCATCTCTGAAAGTCCCTTTCCTCTTTCTGTAAATTCTCTATGATCAAGGATATGGGAACTAAGCAGAGACTGTGCTAAGTGTTATGGTAGTTGACAAACTATTTTGGTTAGATAAGTCTCCCAATTGGAGTGTCAGCATGGATTAGTCTAGCCCAGGGAGAGATGAAGAAGGTAGGAAATAATGTCCAAAATGCTTATAAAAGCAATGAGCTGTGACAGGGAAAGGGCCTGAGACACCATCCCTCTGTTGCATTGAAGGAAAAATCAAGAATGTCAATTTTAGCTATTAAAATTGCTTTATAGTGCACGGGAGGTGCTAATTTGCTCAGACATCTTTTGGCAAACTTGCATGTAGGATATGCTCAGACCTGTTGTTATTTATGTACAGTAATGCTTGCAGCCAGAGAGCTATCTTTCTGGACTTGCCTCTTTCTGAGAGTAAAGGCTTGAGGAATATAGGAGATGTCAGTAGCAACAAGCAACTTGAATTCCTCCAGATAAAGACCATGGCTGGGAAGAATTGAGCAGGCAAGTAAAGGTTACTGACTCTACATTAATAATAAATTTACGAGAGTACAGAACAATCATGCCAGGCCATCTTTATCGTTTTCTAGGTGGACGTGCAAGATTAAAGAAAGGAATTCAATAGCTGTAATATCTGGAATTGAGTAAATCATCTAATTCAGTGTCTCCACAAATCTTTGGGGGCTGCGGGGGCGGGGGATGGGGAGAACCTCAATGAGAATTGGCTCTGAGCACTGTCATGTGGATTCAATTTGGCTGTTGTAATAAATTACAATGGAACAAGGTCCATTGGGATGATGTTGGGATCAATAGAAGGTCAGGCTGTAACATCTCCAGCAGTGGTCTGGAAGAATGGATAACACAGTTTATTAAGCTTGGCAGGCCAGGAGGCTTTGGTACTGTTGTGGTCACCACCACTGTCATTAGCCTTTATGAAGCACCTGTTGGGTATGGGGCACTCTGGGGACTACTAGAAGAAAGATAGACTGTGCACAATTGTCCAAATGGTCAACCTGTTTAAAAATGATGATTATTGGTACAATTTGTTGCATATTTACAGAGCTACCATGCATAATGCTAAGTCTTATTCATGGATTATTTACTTTAATCCTATTGACAATCCTTGAGAGGGGTTTTTGCCTCTATTTTGCAGATGGGAAAAGTGAGGTATAGAGAATTACAGTAGGCAATGTAGCTGATAAGTAGCAGCCCTAGGTCATGATCTGAAGTAGTCTGACTTTTGCCCTTAATTACTATCTATGCATACATATGCCTGTGTACTCATGGAGAAAAACATACGTTCAATCATTAGTCGTTCATTCAGTTGTTCATTCATTCAATAAACATCTTAAATTTACTTAAGACTATTCTGATATATCAGAAGAGACAGAACCTACTCAAAGAAAATTTTCAAAAAATGGTAATATTATGACTCTGATACAGATATGAAATGAATGTGCATAAGGAACCAGGCAGATGTTAGAACTGGATAGAAAACCTGGCAAGCAGAAATGTTTATAAATCAGAAATATTGAAATGGATGTGCAGATAGGGGTAAAACTGATTTTCCCCAAGTGTGGAGGGAAGTCAGTATAACCTCTACCACACAGGTGAGAATTTGTATGATTATAAACAAGAATTATTTTCATTGCCATGAGTTATCTATAATTTACCAGGTTGCAAAATAGCTCAAAGACAAAGAAAGATTAGTATCACATAATGTGAAAGGGTGTGATCTAAAATAGTTTTCTGTCATTTAGAAAATGATTTTAGTTAGAGCAGGGAAGGAAGGCCCCAAACCCAAGTGTCTATGTGGGGAAAGAATGCCCCAGATGTATTAGTTGGGATTCCTTAGAGAAGCAGAACTAATAGGATGTGTGTGTGTACATACATACATACATACATACATATATACATACAAACACACACACAACACACACACACACACACACACACACACAAGAAAGAGAGAAACAGAGACTGAGACAGAGAGATTTTAAGGAATCACCTGATTTGATTGCGGAAGCTTGATGAGTCCAAAATCTAATGGAAAAGGTGTCAGGCCAGAGTCTCAGCAAGGGATTTCAGTTTGAGTCTAGGCAGTCTTCTGTTGAACCAAGAAGAGCTCATGTTGCGGAAGTCTGAGGGCAGTCTGCTGGAGAATTTTCTCTTATTTGGGGGAGATCAGCTGTTTGTTCAGTTCAGGTCTTTAACTGATTGGGTGAGGTACAACTCACATTATGGAGGGCAATCCACTTTTGCCAAAGACCACTGACTTATATGTAAATTTCATCCAGAAATACCCTCACAGAAACATCGAGAATACTGTTTTACCAAGTATCAGGGGACTATGGCCTAGCCAAGTTGACATAAAATTGACCATCACATCAAGTCAGAGCACTGAGTGGCTTTGTCTTTACAAAGAGATGATTAGGGGTGATGGCAGAGTTGTCAGGCACTTGCTGGATACCAGGTACCTGGAAGGTGGTATGGTAAGCAATAGCAAGGTTGTGATTCTGAAGGTAAAATTTTCCCAACTTCACAACTTTCCCAAGAGCCAGTCCTTGAAATAAGTCCATAGGTTGCAACACTTATGGATACCAGTCACAGGTCTGTACATATGCCTTGCCAGGGTATATGTCTCTTTAGGTGTGAAAGAGAGGTGTGAATTCAGGATGGGTTTCCAGATAGTCTCCACTTCATAGAATATGTTTGGGTATTGGGAATTATAATTGAAGGACAGCTGATTATCAAGTCCAGGATATCTTAATACTGAAATTTATAATCTGAATTGATTTGTTTTATAAGAGCTGCTCTGAAGATCATGTTGATTACATCACTTTAAGGATATCTGATAACTGGAAATCAATTCTTTAGAGGAGAATTTAGTGTGAGAATAATGGAAAGAAAAGTAGTAAATTCTTAACTTTATTGTTTACTTCTATAGCTTTGCCAGACCTCCTGGGGGCAGGATCAAGAAGGTATTTGTGATTGTTATCATCATTGTAATTATTATTTTATTTTACAATAGCAGCTACTATTTATTAAGCCGTTCGTTCCTGGGTGTTAGGTACTTTACATATTAGAAGGATGACTTCCTCACCACCTCCCAGTGTTTCCTCTACCATTGCTTTCTCAATGAGGCCCCCTGACCACCTCATGCAGCAGTGCAGCCTACTTGCCCCCATTCAGCAGTCTTTATCCTTCTTACCTTGCTCTACTTGTTCTTTTTTTACTGGTAATATTTCACCTATCAATAGATTTGTCATTTCCTTATTATGTTTATTGTCCTTCATCCTTTTTGCTGGAATCTAAGCTCCACAGTCACAGAAATCATTGTCTGTTTAATGTATGGATGTAGCCCAAGTGCACAGATTTATTCCAGGTCAGCTTCAAGGACATGACCTGGTTGGTGCTGTTGATTTGCATGTCTCTCTTCTGAGATGGTGGACAGTGGGGCCACTGAGTTGTAATTCTTCCTTTCTTATTTGAGGCATTGAGAAGTAGATTTCTCTTGTTTCCCAAGAGAAACCTCACAAAGTCATAGCAAGTATTCCTTTATGATGTTGAGGAAGCTATAAAGACCCATTGACATTTCATGTCATCCTTCTCTCCCCTAATGAGAATGGATATAAATTATCTTTTAGGATTGGAGCAGACTAAACCTGTGTCTTTCAGGGACAGGTTTTCAAAAGTGTTTGGCTCCACGTGAAGGGAAGATTGTCACATGGCAAATAGTTAAGGTCGTAGTCTGGCAAGGCAGGGTGTTCTGAGGGTTTTCTGGACACTGCTCAATAAGCGTGCATTATTACTTATTGAAAACAAATGATTCAAGTTCATGCCCCCTTACTTCTGCAAGTCTCTTTCAAAGCCCTGGCAGTGTGTTCTCATGTTTATATGTTTTTGTAAATGTTGCAAAATTAAGATATTTCTGTATTTTTTTAAAAGAACCTCCCCCAACCCCACCTAGTTCAGGTCCTAAAAAAATCTGAATCCACCCCTGTTGTCATTGTTGTTGAAATATGGACATACAGTACCACCACAACATGGCAGCTCTCAACACAGAGGGAAAAACACAGGTAGAGAGAGAAGAGACTCAGAGTAGGGTGGGCCAAGAGGTGGAGATGGAATGAATTTGCTGAAAATTAGAAAACTCTCCATCTGGGTTGTGCTTTAAGGATGGGGCTAATGCCCCCCCCCCCCCCCCCCCCCCCCCCCCCCCGAGAGTGGCAGATTTGGAAGCCAGCCTCCATTACCTCTGCAGTCTGTCCATCTCACCTCTTATGCAGGACTTTCTAGTAGGAAAAGTACTGCTTGAGCTCTTCGGGGCAGACTTGATGACTAATGTCTTTTAAGTCAAATTTCCTCTGAACAATAGAAGCTCAGGTTGTATATCAGAACCAGACACAAATATATTTGGCCATGGATTACAATAAAATTTACTGGTGCTAAAGATAATCAAACCATTTCACTTTCCATGAATTTTATTGTCTGAAAAAAGTGAAATCACTCCTTGGAAGAGAGGAAAATGACTTGCTTCATATGCTATTTTGCTGGGAGAGAAAATCTCTGAAACTTGAAGTGAACCAATGCCTGTCTTTTCTCCCCAGGTCTGCCCTCTGCATCAGGGAACACTGCCATTCCAGCTAGAACGCGCTGGATCAGGTTGTTCCCTCCATATCACATTCCCTTTGCTGGGCTGCTAGAGAGGCAAACTGTTGAGCAGATGTTGAGTAAAGGGGCCCGGGTTGCTGTGTTCGGCATTTCAGTGTAAGTTTAGTGAGGCTTTGATAGCTTATACACAGAGGGCTTGTGTCTCGCCTGCCCGAGGTAACAAATTCTGTAATTCAACACTAGCATTGTCTTTAGGAGCCACTGCCTTAGAGTATTGGATTACATCGCACTGCTGTGAAGGCTGTGAACCTCTGAAGACCAACATTTGGCCCATGTCAGATCTAAATTGCTTTTCGGTATAAAAGTATAAATACTAAGCATGAGGGCAATTTTGAATGACTTAGTAAAAATTGAAGCATCTTGGAAACAGACATTTGATTGTGTTATTGCACCCATTTTTCCTACTTGCTTGCTTGGGTATTGGCAAAATCATTTGATTTTAACTATTGTTCTGATGGAGCCAGGCAGTGTTTTTATTGAAGACAGATCTTGAACCAGTGACCTACTAGCTGTGTAGATTTAGTGCAGTTATTTTACTACTTTAAGCCTCAGTTTCCTCACTGATAAAAACAACATTTCCTCCCTGCCCCCCCCCCCCCCCAAGGATTGTGATGAGAGTGGAATAAGAGGAGGGTTATATGGATGGCTTTATTCAGTTATTTACTCAATGTTATTGTTCACTCACCACGATCCATGTCTGGGCTTCACTCATTTGTTATCCCAAAAAAAGTTGGCTGTAGTGGTTTGAAGTGGAGTTTCTCTTGAATTTTTGTTTTGAAACTCTTAAAGTCACCTTCCCCTCTTCAGCAATGCTTGCTTTGCTTATTCCAATTCAAGGCAGGGTCATCACTTTGGCACATGTGATAGCCTTGCTATTTCTCTTTAAGCACTACCTGACATCCCCTAAATAAATGACCCTACAGCCCTGGGTCGGGATGCAGGTACTCTACACAGCTTTATTTTAAGGATTACTTTATATTATTCTCATCTGTTTTTCCAAAGGGTGTGACCTTAATTCTAAAAACCAAGTGGATATAATGATTGCTATATACTTGACAGCTATTAGCAAAGTTTAACTTAGTAGCAACTTGAAGGAAAGGTTCAAGATGGTTTAAAGGTGTACTTTCAAATAAATAGTCTCAGCCAATTGGAAAAGGGGGGCCATGAGCTGCAGTTGGCCTGTCTACCTCTTCATATCTCCTAATGCAACTCTGAGGGGGTCACCAGTTGTATTACCTAGAATTACGAGGGGAGAAAATGTAAACTGCTTCAGGATCTTTGAAGTTTTGGTTTTATGGGGGGTCAGACTGGTTAATGTTTTACCAAAAAGTCAACTATTTCTTAATGATGCCACATTACACTGGGATGGCACTTTACAATATTCATGGGGTACATGTCCCATTTGATCCCTTCCATAACTTTGTGGAGTCATCAGGGCAGCTATTATCGTGCCTCTTTTTATAGATGAAGAAGCTGAGGTCTAGAAGTAGTTAATTAGTTTGATATTATGAGACAGAAAGCAATAGGAATCAAGTTTTCTCATTCCCAGTAAATAGTGACAACAGTAATCATATTGGCAAAGGCATATGAAAGATCAGGTAAGTGTTTTGTGTGTCAGCCTCCATGCTAAGTTCCTGATGTATGTAACTCATGTGTCTGTACTTTGAGATGAGTAAATACAGCTTGCTTGTCATATTCCATATCCAGTAAGAAGCTCATCCCTTTATAAGAGTGCTCAACATCCATCACAGCCCCCTGTTCTCAGGATGCCCTTCAGTTGTGAATTTCCACCCCTATGGCACTTCAGAGCTTGCCTACACCTCCTTCCTCCAGTGGGTCTGGTTGTTTTGTCTATATAGTCGTGGAACACAGCTCCCCTGCCCCTACTCTGCCACTTAATTTCTACTTTTACCACTCATGCAAGGCATGTGATGGGTTAGCAGCACTTCTTGAAACTCTGAGGTGGGAGAGCAGGCCACAATAGGCCAGACTTGAGAAAATGGAGCGTCAGGCTTCCTGATTTTTTTTTTTTTAAGATTTTATTTACTTATATGAGAAATAGAAAGAGGCAGAGACCTACATGGAGCCTGATATGGGACTCGATCCCAGGACTCCAGGATCATGCCCTGGGCCATAGGCAGGCGTTAAGCCCCTGAGCCACCCAGGGATCCCCCGAGGCTTCCTGATTCTTCACAAAGTTTTTGCCGCCTCATCCTGTGGGGTTTCTGACTGATTATCTGTGTCTACTCATTTCAGCAATTTGCCAAACTGCTCAGCCCTGTCTCCTGCCTATTTCTCTCCTTGGCCCACCTAACTACCTTCCTTTATAAACTTTGGGACAGCCCACTTGAAGTGGAATTCAGGTCTCAGTGAGCTGCTGTTTCCCTATGGACCACACTCCCAAACCCTTGTCTTTCCTATATGAAAAGGACTATGTAATACTTCCTATCTCCCTAAGCAAGGGCAATTTTTAGTCCCAAATGAAATTCAGGTGTCAACTCTTAAAATCCCATTTCCCTTCTAGCTTTGTGTAGATGTATTAACTCCTATAGCCACCATAATTACCCTATGGGATAGGTATTATTATTATTATTATCCCATTTTACAGTTGATGGACCCAAGGCTCAAAGAGATTAGCTAACTGCTTAGGGTCACACAGAGATCTAATCTCATATCCACTACCTCAGAGGTCAACAAGTATTTTCTTTAAGGGCCAGATGGTCTCTGTTGCATCTCCCACAATTTTGCCATTTGTAACAAAGCAATAAAGCAGGTATAGGCATTATGTACACAAATGGACATGGCTGGGTTTCAGTAAATTTTGTTTACAAAAACAGGTGGTGGGCTGGAAACTGGCCTGCGGGCCAGAGTTTGCTGACCCTGCATTTTAGTGCACTGCCTTTTTCCATAATATCGACTCTTTATTTAATGTCTCTAATTTAAAGCCTAAAGTGGATTGAGAACAGAATCCACATGGCCACATCATTTCAAGCTCCTTTTCTTTTTCTTACTGAAAGCAATCTGTAGCTTTGCACAGAGTGAACAAGTTTGTACTGATCATTAAACTATCCATAGGGCATCCATAATGGTGCTGCCTCTGAACTTCGATGGAGACATGCTGGGATTTTACAGTCTGGGCCAAGGGCGCATTGCTAGAATCGTGTGGCTGTTATTTATACTTTCTTTTAAGCAAAATGGACACTGCCCACATTTCTCAAAGTCTGGTTTTCTCTCTAGGGCCTTAAGGGACCTAAGAGAACATAGTTTATGCTCAATTTATTGTGTCTAAAGAACAGCAGGAATTGCTGTTTCCTACATCTTGGGACAGTAAGTCTGACAAATAAATGTGACCAGGTTAAATTTGTCTTGTTTTTAAATGGCTGCCCAGTGTACTGTGTTAATGGAAGTCAACACCCTTTTTTGCATGAGTCAACTTTCCCATAAAAACATTTCCCATGTTTGTGTAGTGGTCTCATCTCTGATCACCGGTCCTCAAGATTAATGTTGAAAAGAAAGACTTTTTCTCTCTATAAGGATGATTTAAAGAAACACCAGAACTGCTTTTCAGATTTTCTTTTTTGGCAATTCAGTAACTTACAAGTGGCTAATGGTTGGATTCTCTCTCTCTCTCTCCCTTTCTTAAAAAAAAAAAAAATCTGTGAAGACAGTCCATCATTATTTGGCAAGTTTTAGTTTAGAATTAAGTTTTACTGCTGGCTTATCGTGTAAGTCCCTGAAAATAGGGATTTATAATGGAAATGTTGAAACCACCTTAATCTGTTGGTAAATGTTTTCATTCTAGCACTTATCTGAGTTCCAACAGGGCCTTAGAAAATTATTTTTGGGGCTCTTATTCAATCTACGAATCATGAATTGCATTCATTTCAGAGCAAGCAGAGCAAAGTTCCTGTGAAGTCTACAGCCTAGGGAAGTGTCTCATTCTGAACTGTAAATAGGTCCTGTGTGCATGTGTCTCATCTTAGTACTTCAGCTGCACTCAGGGAAATGATTGGAGAAGGGGCTTTCTTCTCTCTATAAAAGCCTTACAGGGACACCTGGATGGCTCAGCGGTTTAGCGCTTGCCTTTGGCCTGGGGCGTGATCCTGGAGTCCCGGGATTGAGTCCCATGTCAGGCTCCCTGCATGGAGCCTGCTTCCATGGCTCTGCCTGTGTCTGCCTCTCTCTCTGTGTCTCTCATGAATAAATAAATAAAATCTTAAAAAAAAGGCTTCTAGAACTTTCTTTCCTGCTTTCCCTATTAATTACTCATTTAGAAAAATCAAGAAAATGTTCCAAAGTATCTTTTATAGAACTAATATTTTTAATGAGCTACTTATTTGATATTTATTTAACACATATATATTGAGGCCTACTATGTGCTGGGGGCTGGGGACATAGCAGGAGATGAGAGAGATGGAGTCCCTGACCCTAGGGAGCCTCAGTGGAAAATGACAGTCAATAAACAAAAGTCAAGCTATAATTATGGTTAGACAGTTAATGACCCAAGTATAGTTGCAGGGAGTGTCATGAAGAAGTGCAGGTACCCAGAGCAGAAGAGTAGGAGCTGGGCAGGGGAAGGGGCTCGCTCCCTTTTCAGGAGTGGGAAGGTCTCAGGGAAACCTGTGACACTTCAAGGAAAGGGGAAAAAAGACAAATATTGGCCAAGAGAGTGTGGAGCTGGGGGAGCTTGTCAACTCAAGGACTTCAGTGGGGCAGAGTTGAGAGGAAGCTGGGGAGTTACGCAGAGCCAATTGTTGTTGCTGGGGTCTTGCACAGATGCATGGGTTTCACACTTGACCCCAACACTTTCCCACGGCAACCCACCAGCTGTCCTCTACCCTCATTTCCTCAAGACCTCAAACCCAACCATAGAATGTTCCACACTGAGGATATTGGGCAGAGACATTCTGTGAAGGTCATGGGCTCTACCTGTCATTTGAGTTTTAGTGGTTCAACCTTTAGATATCTAAAGGTATCTATAAGTCTAGTCACTTAAAAATATGATATATAATTTATATATGGTAAAATTGCCTTCTTGGGGGTATCTCGATTGTATACAACTATGCATTTTTAAAAATGCATACAGCAAAAATATTGAGACAGTAAAAAGATCAGTGGTTGTCAAGGTTAGAGAGGGGTGAGAGATGAATAGGCAGAGCTCAGATGATTTTTTAGGGTGATGAAAATACTTTGTATTATTCTATAATGATAAATACACATCATTATACATTTGTCTAAACCCACATCATGTGCAACACCAAGAGTGAACCATAATGCAAACTATGGACTTTTGGGTGACAGTGGTGTGTCAGAGTAGGTTCATCAGTTGTAACAAATGTACCCTCTGGTGAGCTGATATTGATAATAGGGGGGCTGTGCATGCTTGAGTGCAGGGGATATATGGGAAATCTTTGTATCTTCCTTTCAATTTTACTTTGAACCTAAATCTGCTCTTTAGAAAATAAAGTCTAAAAAATATTTTAAAAATGCATATAGTATGTGGCCACCACCATAATCAAGATATACAACAGTTGCATCATCCCATGAAATTCCTTTGTGCCCTTTTGCAGTCAGTGTTAGCTCCTGGCAACCACTAATCTGTTGTTTTGTCCTTGTAATTTTGCCTTTTGCAGAGTATCACGTAAGTAGAGTTCTATACCTTTGAATATGGCTTCTTTCACTTGACATAATGCATTTGAGGTTCATCTGTGCAGTTGTGGGCACAAGTAATCCATTCCTTTTAATTGCCAACTAGTATTCTGTTGTGTGAATGAACTGCAGTTGTCTGTCCATTCACCCATTGAAGTTGTCCAGTCAATGTCACATTTGGTGCCTCTTTGCAGTCATCTCGCCTGTGTGGTTTTGGGAGCCACCTGCCTTTTCTGCATTCACCCTACCCTCCTGTACATTCACCCACAGCAGCTAGCATCATCTTGATCAAACACAAGTCAAGTTATGTCATTCCCATGCTCAAACTTTTAAGGCTCCTGCTGCCCTCAGGATAATGGTACTTAGCATTCTCATGATTTTTTGTAATTGGGGCCTCATCTGTACCACTTCCCTCTTTCACTCTCTCTTCCAGCCATTTGGAGCTGCTTCCAGGTCCTAGAATAATGCATTGCTCTCTCTTGCCTCTTACCCTTTGAACACTTTCCCTCCTCAGACTGGAATCGTCTTCTATTCTTCTACCTCATTTCTCACCTTGCTAACTCTTACTTGTCTCTTGGGTTTCAACTTAGTTATCACTTTCTATGGGACATCTTCTTAACCCCACAGAATGAGATGGTGCTCATAGTCTATACTTATTCATAACATCATATTGCTTTGTAATTCCTGGCTTATTTCTGGGTTTTCTCCCTGTAAGATCCTTGAAAATAGGAGCTGTGTTGTTCACTGCTATGTCACAATAACTAGTGGGTGTCCAGCACTCAACTAGTATCTGTTGAGTAAATGAAGATGGCTGGGGAAACAGCATTATTATTCCAGCTATACAGAATAGAACACTGAGTCTTGGAATGCTCAGTGAATTGGGGGAATCTCCCTTTCTCTTGGGCCTGGCTATGCTGTCATATATGATATGACTCCAGAGGGTAGGAAACCTCTCTAGTTTTCTGCATTACACAGTGTCTTATTGCTGCGTGTACTTCCTCTATGCCTTTCAACCTTGCTTGAGACCTTGTAGTGCCCATAGAAATAGAACCCCAGCTTCTCCGAGGTTCAAGAATGTGTTCTTACATCTCTACTGCAGTGTGTAATACTGAACACCACTTGATCAGCTTGGCCCTGGAGGGTTGTCCTATCTACTATTGAGTTCATCTTGGCACTCTCTGAATCTTGGGGGAAGGTTCTGTTTGGATCTCCAGGCATGAGGTTTTGCTTCTTTTCTCCTTCTGTGGAGTCTGTTCTGATATGCCATTGATGAACTGACCCCTAGGTTGGGAGTCCCCCAGTAGGGAACATAGCTCTGTAAATCATCTAACTAGATATCCCTCATATAGTAGACAATAATTATCTATTAAATTAATGAGTGAATGAGTAAATAGCAAAAGAATGGGTGAGTGCCTCAGCTCTTAGAGATTTTAATCACATTTTAATCTCTTTGGAAGTTAAAAGGTTTGTTACCAGTGATATGATACGATCTATTGGTCCAGGTTTGAGAATCCTTCTTGCTGTTCTTGAACTACCCCAGTCTCCTTATTTTACCTTAGGGCCTTTGCACTGTAGTTCTCCTAGTTACTTCTCATAGTTACTTCTATGTAGTATTCATGTCTCCTTTCAGATGTCACCTCCTCCAAGAAGTCTTTATAAGCCTTTGCACTGTAGTTCTCCTAGTTACTTCTCATAGTTACTTCTATGTAGTATTCATGTCTCCTTTCAGATGTCACCTCCTCCAAGAAGTCTTTATAAGCACCACATCTGACATAGTGCTGTTCTAACTTCCACCACTTATTCCCTGATCTGATTAATTTTTTCTGTATATAAAAAAAAATTCTGTTTACTTTGTACTTGCTACTATATGAAGTTTCTATGCTTTATGATCATTTGTTGACTTTTTATGTTAGTTTTGTCCCCTAAGGTACATAAACTTTTGTGGAGTCTGGGAACTTGTCCAGCATCTTTACCAGGTCTGCAAGGGTACCTGACATACAAATATTAGCTTAATACTGAAAAAATTAATATATATAAAAATATGAATTTGAAGAGAGAGAGAGAGAGAGTGTGTGTGTGTGTGTGTGTGTGTGTGTCTGTGTGTGTGTATCTCCAGGCACATTGGGGGAAAAGATGCCTTGATTTTCTTATTAATAAATAATTTACTGTGCACTATCTTGTACCTATTTGATCTTTACTGCGACCATACTGGTGGGAGGCAGGCAAAAGGAAACGTTAACAGTACATAGATCAGTCAGGAATAAACTTATTATAGAAGAGCTATTCTTGAGCATGCTGTGTCCAATCTACATTAAATATTTAAAAAATACATAATAAAATAGTGTCTAGATGACAATGGTTAAAAAGAAAAAGAAAGAAAGACACAGTGTTTAGAATCTGACAGGCTTGGGTTCAAGTCCAACTTTTCCATCTAGTAGAAATGTGATAGTTTTCTTGTCTGTGAAGTAGAGATCAGTGTCACCAAATCATAGGGTCATCATGAGGATTTAATTCACGAATACAGCTTCCGGCATGAGAGGCTTCCCTCTGGATATGGTTTCTTTCTTGTCCCCTTTCTTCAGGAGCTAAAAGAAGACTGAAGTGGAGCTGGGCAAAACATTGAAGAAACTTAAGCCTGTATATTTAGACCAAGTTAAGTATCAGGAGCTGATTGGACTTGCTCATCAGAGTATCACCTGCATATACTTAAATCCTGTTGTTTTGGCTGTTCCTGTTTATTTGTCTTAAAGAAAAATCACCAAGGCAGCCTAGCTGGGTGTCTAAGTAGGGATGCACCCCATGAATCGCTGGGTTATTGCAGTCTCTCTCTTGGAGTTCCACTGCATCTAGGGCCTATGGTGTGGAAGCTGCTTCCTTTTTTGGGTACAGTTCTACATCTGCAACTGATTGAGACTGCAGATGGGCTTATACAGAAATAATTAGCCACTTGCCCCTTATTTTGAGGTGTAAGTGGCCCCTCTTGCCAGCAATTACTGAATCATGGAAAAGAGTAAGCCTTAGGGAGAGCCTGTGGAAATTTAAGCATGAGGGTGAATTGCTTTTACTTTTTAAAAGTTACAGCTATCTTCTTTAAAAAGTCCTTGAAAGTATGTAAGCCACCTTAGAATGGACCTACCAGCAACTCTATGTACCTTTCCCAGAGTGTAACGCTTCAAATATTTCCCAGTTTTCCTATTGATTTTATTCTAAGAGCTTATTTAAATATGCTATATGTTTTATGTGCTGCATTTGGTTTCACAGTTGGTTCATGCTGTACATTAACTAATTACTGGAAAAGTATCTGACTCCTGAACTCTGATCCTTCTTCCTCTGGAAAGATCCCTTGTTGACTTGCAGCAGTGCCTTGCATTTTAATATACTTTTGCAGGGAATTTTGTTGTGATCTGCTCTGTGGTACCTTTGGATACATCTGGATGTGAATGACTTACCCCAAATGTGTTCTATAATTAAGGAAAGCATCTAATGGTATTAGGAGACCAGAGGAGTTTGTTAACAAAGGGTAGAAATTATCAATGGCCATCTTGAAGCATTGATCTGAGATTCAGAAATAACACAAAGGGAAGCTGCCTTGGACAATAAAAGAACAAAACACATTCTAGATCTTAATAGGAAACAAAAGTGCATAAACAAAAACAGACTGCTTCTTTAAATATCCAATTTCAGAACAAGACTAGCCTCCCAGGAAAGTTTAGGGAACCCTGAATCTAATTGGGAAAAGAAGCGGGTTTACGTTTTCTTTAGTGTCAGGCTAGGAGATGAGATTGAATTTTTGACACTTTGCAGAAGACAGACTTCTTTCCATTAGCCAAATGAATCTGGAGCCTGCGCCATGATTTTATTTTGTAAATTCTGCATGTGCTATAATCAGACCTCTCAAATGCAGATGGTTACTGCTAGAAGGAATGAACAAAGTTAAACTTTGAAAAGAAGAAAAATGAAAAGTCTGCTTAACCATTTCAGCTCATCTCTCCAGCCCCAGAGTCTAGATCAGAGGTGTAATCTTTTTTGTGCTTCTTTTCTCCTAGTACATTTAACATCCCATGAAGTTATTTTCCCAACAACTTGAGAGGAAGAGAATATACAGAGTCTGTTTCCTTTATGCTGAAGCTCTGTCCACTAGCATTTATCAAGTCCCGTACTTGTTAGATCTTCGGCTTCTTTGTCTTATCTTTCACCTTTAATGGGTTCTAAGTGAAGACAGGCTATGGATAGAATTTCTTTTTACAGACTGATCGATTGATTGATTTTTAAGATTTTATTCATTTATTCATGAGAGGCACAGAGAGAGAGGCAGAGACATAGGCAGAGGGCAGACTCCCCATGAGGAGCCCGATGTGGGACTTGGTCCCAGGACCCCAGGATCACGCCCTGCCGAAGGCAGACACTCAACCACTGAGCCACTCAGGTGTCCCTATTTATTTATTTTTGAGAGAGAGCTGGGGATGGACAGAGGGAGAGGGAAAGAGAGAATCCTCAAACAGACTCCTCACTGAGTGCAGAGCCTAACACAAGGCTCAATCCCTGAGATCATGACCTGAGCTGAAATCAAGAGTTAGCTGCTTAAATGATTGAGCCACTCAGGTGCCCCTGGATAAGATTTGTCATAAGTAACTGATGACTTCCCCTTTAGAGAGCCTTAGAGGGGAATTGGATCCTTCCAGACCCTTGCTTTCTCATAAAGATGATCCTATCAAATGCAAATGCCACTGATATATATATGCTATTTGAGATAAGGAAGGCACAAGGTAAGAGGTTCCCTCCACTCCCTCAGATCCATGTTCTGAGGATGCTTTTTAAATTCTCAGACCTTTGAAAAATAATTTCAGTTATGAGAGACTGAGGGAAAATATTGCCAATTTGTTTCTTTCTTTCTTTGTTTAGAGAGGGATGGGGGAAGGACAGAGGGAGAGAGAGAATCTTAAGTAGGCTCAACACCCAGTGTGAAGCTTGATCTCAGCACCCTGAGATTGTGACCTGAGCTGAAATCAAGAATTAGATGCTTAACTGACTGACCCACCCAGGTGCTGCACCCGCATTTTTTGTTTATTGGAGATGACTGAGGGAGAAATTCTTTTCCATACTCAGTTTGAGGTAAAAGTGTTTCAGTGCTGGGATGCCTGGGTGGTTAGCTGTTGAGCACCTGCCTTTAGCCCAGGGTGTGATCCTGGAGTCTTAGGATCAAGTCCCACATCGGGCTCCCTGCATGGAGAACCCTCTGCGTATGTCTTTGCTTCTCTCTGTGTGTCTCTCATGAATAAATAAATAAAATCTTTTTTAAAAAAAGTGTTTCAGTGCCAGTATTTTTAAAAACTCTGGTCCATGGACTATTTGATCAAAGTGATCTGCAGGACTTGTTCAATATCCCTGGACCTAATGAATTAGCACTTGTGGTCCTGGAGCCAGTAATCTGCATTATCGGCTGTAGCTACCCAGATGATTCTTGTTTGTGGCCAAGTTGGAAGCCACATTATTTTGGATAATTTTTATAGTTTAATAATTGAGTCCATTTTTACAGTGTATGAGATTGAATGATCATATCATAATGAGTGACAGGAATAGACGATCACTTTTGGACCTCTGACTGTATTTAGTGTGTAAATTATTAGGATGCTGGTATATCTCAGGGATTGCTGAATTACATTCTTGTGGGCTTCTTGGCCACCTGTCCCTTTGGTTGAGTGAGGAGCATAAGTCATTGTTTCACAAAAAATTCTTGGAAAGGAACTTGATCTTAACCTCATGAAAACTCTTCATTTCCGGAGATCCTTTCATGATTAGCTTCCAAAATATTTGAGATAAATGTTAAAGATGTTCAGAATCTCACGCAGAATACTGTGAATTTAGTTAGAAGGACACAGAACATTCTATGTCCCTAAAGTAATCCACCTGATGTGAAAGGGAGTTGGGGGCAGGTGACCTATATCCTTTAGGTCCTGCCAGAGCCATTTAAGACTGGGCTCTGGAAGGTTTAGGGTGGGGCAACTCTGGCAAAGTATAGATAAAACACATTGTTAAAATAAATTGTAAAGGTCAAAGAAAAAAATACTGAGTTACAGAATGATCATCCAACTGGTCATGCTCATAGACCTAGTTGAAGAAATGTTACTATTCCTTTATATTTCTTGTTATTTCTAAGATGAAAATAAAAAGTGAGTTTGGAAATCTTACCTTCCATACTTGTATGTAACAGAGCGCTCTTTTAGGGATAGTACTTTAATTTCTGTTTCACAAAGCTTTTATTCCAACTGAAGAAGAATTCTGATATACTATTAGGTTATTTTACAAATTATATTGATAATAAGATTCATACATACTGAACTTCAGGATTAATGTTCATTTTTCTAATCTACCATAAATACATTCTCTAACCACCAGAACTATTGCTTTGGTGGTTTCTATTTCCAGCACGTTACTATGTTTTTGAAATGGAACATTTGCTGTAGGGGACAGAACATTTAGCATGAAGGATACTAACCAATAACAAAATAAATTGTCTGCAAATAATGATGTAGGGTGCTTTGACATAATGTTTCTATTTTTCAGTCTAGTGGTTCATCTCCTTGTCCTTCCTCTGGGTTTGTATTTGATTTGGGGAGAAAGAGCCAGGATTTGTTTATTTAGGAAGTAGATGCAAGAGTCCAAAAATGAACCGCATCCTAATCCTCCCCCCAGTGGCTCTTATAACAACATGGTGGGGAACTTTTTGAAATGCTACCTCTTCTTAGGAGGAAATTTTCTACAGTATGAATATTTTATCCTATTAAGTATTTCTTAAATTAAAGAACATAGAATATTTTAAGTTGGAAAATAGTTGCTTGGGTACTAGGTAGAGTGCTGTCATTCTTTCCCCAAATGCATATATACTTTTAATCTCAAATTCAGTTTCTTCTATTATTTCATTTTTGAATTCAAAAGAAATACATCTTTTACTTTTATTCCCTTCATGAGTTTCAAATGTTTAGCTCATAAAATTATATAATCTCTTTAAAAAAAAATAGAAGACCATAAGCCAAACTTAGAGTTCAAAACAACTATAAATAAAAAAATTCTTAAAAAAAAAAGCTTCCTAAAACCCCAAAAAGACAGTCAAAATTGTGAAAAGACATCAACTTGAAGTAATTTAAATGACACAATTTTATGGCTCTCTTAGAAAGACCTTGAGAAAATATTCCCTAAAACGAATTCTCTCTGAAATAATTCTTTTAGACAGTCTTGAAGAACAAACTCTCTTGAAGTGAATTGTTTTCTTTGATGCTGCTATTTTCTTGCAAATTCCAAAGGATAGAATCATTGGTTTTAACTTAAGATGATGAAAGTAATTTTCCTTTGAGAACTAGGTTTTCGGCTGAATTGAAAAGCCTGTCTGCAGGTGAGATTTAATTTAATCCTTTGAGTACTTAAGAAGCATTCCTGAGACAGTGGCCAAAAAAGTGACAAGATTAGCACTTTGTTTATTGACAGTGTGTAGACAGGAAAAGACTTTTATCCCAAAGAGTTTAATGATTTTTTTTTTTTGGTGATCTTAATAGTAATTTTTAATTTCTAAAATATTCATTATTTAAATAGCCAAAGATTATATGACACACTTAAAATTTAAAGTTAGGTGAATTGCAGAATTGAATTAATTGAATTGCAGCCTAGGAATTAGATAGCAACAAAACAAGCATGAAAGGCAGGTAGTATCTTGCTAACTAAATTTTAAGTTTAGAACAGTTAGAGTGGAAATTAAATCTGTAACTATTAAAAGAAAATACGTAAACGAAAATCTACAGGAGATCTGTTGTATCTTTCTCAGAATCACCTATATATAGTTTTCATGAGACTTTATTTTATGTCTTTTTTTTTATGTGTCCCATTATTTCCTTTTTAATTCCTGTTTTCTGTGTTTTGTGTGTTTGAAGAAGTAGACCAATTTTTCTGATGTCAGCTATTTGAATAAATTAAAAAGTCCATAAATATGAAAGGTATATACATGGTTGAAAATTGATACTAAAGCTGTATAATGTATATAGCTATGACTTTCAGATAAAATTAGTGTCATAAAAAGTTCCTAATTATTTCCTGTTCAATGTGTTTGCAAATGTACTTTTGCTACATATAATGATTCCCTTGTTTATGCTTTGCTTTTTCTTTTATTTGGGGGAATACAAAATATTAAAACATGGGGATATTTTGCACTCTAAATTTGATGGGTCTTCAGGGTTTTTTTAATGTGGAAAACAAAAGTAAAATCTTCTTTCTGACTATGAAGACATTCAGCAGAAATGAGTTTAAACAATGTAAGGAGTTTTTCCTGTTTAGGAGGCTCAGACCTCTTAACCAAACTGCCATTCTCTTAGTAGATTTTGCTGTGATTAGCAAACCTTGGAGATCTTATCCACAGTAATCACTTATTAATATTTTTACATCATGAGAATTTCTAGATGCTTCCTTAGACCATGCCTGTCATTTTATCATTGGACATTTTCAGGATGTTCCATTTTAGAACAAATTGGGATGTTTTAAATTTGTTGCCTAATAATTTTATGTCTATAGGAAAGATTACACAAAATACCATACTATTTGGGAACATGTTGTCTTGGTTAGAGTTTGGATCACATTTTAAAATTAGTTTTAAAGGAAAGGAAATCATATAAGTGGTCTGGAATTCAGATAAGCACTAAGTATGGGAAACAGGCACTTTTATTTTAGAGTGCTTAGCCATTGGGGTCAGACTGCTGATGACAAAAAAACATTCTAGACTTTTAAATATTGATTATGCATTTTGGGGAGCTATTGTCTTTTCTGTTTTACCTCTGTCCATTTGAATTTGAACTTTGGTAGAACTTGCAAAGTGCAGTATCTCAAATATTCCACAGGGTGTCATGGTATGGTTGTTTGTTCTCAGGAACACTGTCTAGTGGGAGGTAATTTGAGCCAAGCCTCATCCAGTATTTAAAGGGCTGGTTCATTTTGATTACAGTCAAGAATTATTTACCGAGGATCTACTATGTGCGAGCTCCATGATAAGAAATGTAGCTGCTAGTGATATCATGCAAATCCTTTTCTTCACTTTGCGTTTGGCATTTTGGCCAAGAGAATATTTACCAACACAGTGAGTTTGCTTGAGTTTGTTTGAATTCACTTGCTGTGTAGCTTCATGCCACTCAGGAATGAATCTCAAATGAAGGAATCAGGTTCTGAAACTACTCAACTGCCCAGCTAGACTCTGGCTCTCTTCCCTCTATCATCTGGTGGGAGTAGACCACTAAGGTAGTAGTGCAGGAAGCAGGCTGAGAGTTACTGCTCTAAAGACTTCTGGTGCAGCCATGAGGAAACTGAAGCAGTGCTGGGGCCTCAGTTGGACAGTTTGAGTATGAATTCCCCCATCACCACTAGTTATCTGGGTCACCTTACCAAGTTTCTTTGCTTCTTTTCATTTTAAATCCATGATGGGATTTTGAAGAGCAAATTAATCCATTTCTTAAAAGTGTTTGGTGGTTTCCAGTTCTGGGATAAGATAGCATAAACTCACATTTCCCTTCTTTGTAAATACAACTTAATTTATATTGCTTAGAAATAATTCAACAATCATAAAAGGACTCTGAAAGTTGGGATAGAAGAAGGATTGGTTAGGGGCCTCAGGAATTGAATACCATGATGAGTTCCCTGGGTTTTATTCTTGTTTTTCATATATCCCTGCCTGGGATTTGGAGAGCCCTGCAACCCTGAACTGCCAAGAGAAAATAGATGAAAAGAAGGAAGGATGAAGGATGAGAGAAAGAGATTAGAAGGGAGGAAGGGATGAAGAGAAGGAAATGCCTGTTCTCTCTGGCTAAAGGACTGGGAAAGGGAAGTCCCACCTGGGACTTAGCACCAGCCCATTCTGCCCGCAATGGCATTGCTAGCAGAGTCCCAGAGTACCAACATGTTCCCCATCTCACACCTGCCAGCAGTGGCAGGCTCAAGCTGCCCACAGCAGCTTCATCAGTGGAGTCAGGGCAGGTCAACCTATTCCCAGCTTTCAAGCCCCTGGTACCAGAGAGCTGTCCTGCCCCTTGTAGCAATGTCAGCAAGCCATGGAGGTCACCCGGAACCCACATGCTAAACTGAAACAAGGTGACTGCTTGCTAAAATGGAAGATATAAATAGGAAAACAAAATAAAACAAATCTAACATATATCCAAAATGTCCAGGATATAATAGAATATTATTCCTCATACCAAGAGCCAGAAAAGGCACAATTTGAATGAGAGAAAACAACTAATGCCAACACTAAGATGAATCAAATATTGGAATTATCTGACAAAAAATTTTTAAAAATTATCATAAAATTGATTGAACAAGTAATTATAAATTTCTTTGAAAAAATGGAAAGCCTTACTGGAAGGATTCCATAGTAGAATGGAAATGACAGAATGCAGAATCTGTGAACTTGAGAACAGATTGATAGAACTTAATCTGAACAACAGAGGAAAACTATACTGGAAAATAAATAAACAGATCTCAGGGAACTGTGATTATATAACAAAAGATCTACCATATCATCAGAACCCTAGAAAGAGATGAGAAAGAATATGGAACTAAATAAATATTTGAAGAAATAATAGCTGTAAACTTCCCAAATTTGGCAAAAGATATAAACCTCCAGATTTAAAAAGATGAGTGAACCCCAAATGGGATAAGCCCAAAGGTACATGACAAACATCTAAAAATTAAGACAAGAAAAAAAATCTTTAGATAACCAGAGAGAAATTACTCATTTTTTATAGGGGGATGGATATCAACTCAAATGACAGTGGATTTCTCCTCTGAAACCATTGAGGCCAGACACAATTGACATATTTTTAAAGTACAGAAAGAAAATAACTGCCAGCCATAAACTATCTGGTAAAACTATCCATCACGAATGAAGAGGGAAATAAAGACATTTTTAGACAAGGGAAAACCAAGAGTGTTTGTCACTAGCCGTTCTACTCTTGAACAATGGCTAAAAGAAAATCTAAACAGAAAGGAAATGATAACAGCAGGATTTGAACTTCAGAAAAAAGAAAGATTGTCCATCTCCGATTGACTTATTTCACTCAGCATAATAACCTCCAGTTCCATCCATGTCCAAGCAACAATCATCATATGATTTCGCTCATACGTGGAATATAAGAAATAGTGAAAGGGATTATAGGGAAAGAGGGGAATTGAGTGGGAAAAATTAGAGGAAACAAACCATGAGAGATTCCTAACTCTGGGAAACCAAGGAAAGGGGAGGTGGATGGGAGGTTGGGGTAAATGGGTGATGGGCACTGAGGAGGGCACCTGATGGGATGAGCAGTGGGTGTTATACTATATGCTGGCAAGTTGAATTTAAATTAAAAAAAAAAAAACCAAATTGAAAAAAGAGAGTGGAATGAATGGAAAAATACGGATAAATATATTGAACTCTTCATTCTCATAATTTTTACAAATCATATTTGACAGTTGAAAATATTATAGCAATATCTGTTGTACTCATGTATGTAGAGGAAATAATGAGGCAATTAGATTTAAAAGGTGGGGAAGGTAAAATGACCTTAAGTAAGTGAAATTTTGGTACTCCACTTGAAATGGAAAAACATTTATATCAGTAAGTTATGACATGTTTCATATGTAAATTGTACCACATACAGCAGTTGCTAAGAAAATATACAAAACTCTATATGCAAAAATTGTATAAGTAAATGAAGACAGATTCCTAAATATATATCCAGTAACCTTCAGGAAGACAAAAAATAAATGAAGGAAATGAACATAAAACAAATAATAAAATGGCAGGTTTAAGCCCTAATATATCAGTAATTACTTTATGTAAATGGTCAAAATATACCAATTAAGAGAGATTATGCAGGTGGATCCAAAAAACCCAAAAAACCCATGACACAATTGTATGCTGTCTATAGGAAATTCACCTCAAACATAATGACATTGTAGGTTGAAAATAATAGAACAGAAAAAGATATATCATGTTAACTTTTTTTTTTTAGAGAGAGCAATAGAGAAAATGTGAGGGGGGAGAGGTGCAAAAGGAGAGGGAGAGAGAGAATCTTAAGCAAGATGCATACCTAGTACAGAGCCCAACAGAGGACTTGATCTCATAACCCTGAGATTTCACAACCTGAGCCAAAATCAAGACTTGAATGCTTAACTAACTGAGCCACCCAGGTGCTCCTAACATTAATTTTTCAAAAGGAGAAATGGTTACATTAATACCAAATTAAAGGGACATCTGGGTGGCTCAGTGGTTGAGTGTCGGCCTTTGGCTCAGGGCATGATCCTGGAGTCTCGGGATCAATACCTATATCAGGCTTCTATGGAGCCTGCTTCTCCCTCTGCCTGTGTCTCTGCCTTTCTCTCTCTTTCTATGTCTCTCATGAATAAATAAAAATAAATAAATAAACAAACAAATAAATAAAATCTAAAAAAAAAACAGATTAACTTCAGAGCAAAGAAAATTACTAGGAACAGTAGGAGACATTACATAATAAAGGAAATAATTTGCCAAGAAGACATAGTGATCTTCAAGGTGTATGTACCAAACAAAATATATGAAATAAAAACTGATAGAACTGAAAAGAGAAATACACAAATTCAGAATTATAGTTGGGGACTTCCACACTTCACTATCAGCAATTGATAAAATTAAAGACAGAAAATTAGCAAAGATACAAACTGAATAGCTCTATCAACTAATAAAAGCTAATTGATATTTATAGAAGACTCTACCCAACAACTGTGAACTGTATGTTCTTTTCAAGTGCACATGTGACATTGATTAAGATAGAGCATATTCCGGGTTGTAAAATAAACCTGAACTATTTGAAAGAATTGAATACATACAGTATGTTCTATCACCATCATGGAATCCAACTAGAATTCAATAATAGAAGGATACGAGAATCTACAAGTAATCCATGGTTCAAAGATGCTAAGTAGGGGTGCCTGGCTGGCTCAGTTGATAAATTATATGACTCTCAATCTTGAGGTTGTGGGTTCACACCCACATTGGGTGTAGAGATTACCTAAAAAAATTAAAATCTTAAAAAAAAATCAACAAAGACACTAAGTATTTGATAATCTAAGCCTCAAAGATGAAGTCAGAAAGGAAAAATATACACATAGCTGAATGAAAATGAAAATACAATATATCAAAAATTTGTGGGATGCAACTAAAATAGTGCTGAAGGGAAATTTATGTGATTAAATGGCTACATTAGAAAAGAGGAAATGTTGCAAATGAATAATCAAAGTTTCTACCTCAATAAACCAGAAAAAGAACAAAATAAACCCAATGGAAGTATAAGGAAGAATAATAGTAAAGCAGAAATCAATAAAATTGAAAACATGGAAACAAAAAAAAATTAATTAAAGCTGCTGCTTTGAAAAAATCAGTAAAACCGGTAAACCTCCAGCACCACTGACAAATATGAAAGAGAGAGGATGAAAATCACCAATATCAGAAATGAAGCAAGAGATATCATTACATATTTCATAGCCCTTAAAAAATTGATAGAGGAGGGGCACCTGGGTGGCTCAGTTGGTTAAGCATCCAACTTTTGGTTTTGGCTCAGGACAAACTATCAAAACAACCAAGATGAAATACATAACCTGAATAATCTTATAACTGTTAGATAAATTGAACTTTTAATTTAAATGATCCTACAAGAGATGTTTCTAGGCCCAGATAGCTTCACTGGAGAATTTTACAAAACAGTTAAAGAATTAACACCAATTATACTCAATTTCTTCCTGAAATTGAGAAGAGAGAATATTTTTCAACTAATTTATGAGGATAGTATTACCTTGATACCTGAAACAAAATAATACAATAAAAAAAGCAAAATCCCCCACCACTTAAACCACAGCCCACTATGTCTCATGAACTTAAATAAAAACCCCTCAACAAAATATTAGAAAATCAAATGCAAAAATTTAAACCCCTTAACAAAATATTAGAAAATTAAATGCAAAAATTTATTAAAAGAATAATATATCATGACAAAGTGGGATTTGTCTCAGTTGTACAAGGCTGGTTCAACATTTAAAAATCAATCATTGAAAAAAATCAATCATTGTAATCCACGATATATGAACAGAATAAAAAATAAAAAATGTAAAAATATAATCATATTAATATAGAAAAAGCATTTTATAAAATTCAACACTCATTTATGATTAAAAACTCTAAACACGGGATCCCTGGGTGGCGCAGCGGTTTGGCGCCTGCCTTTGGCCCAGGGCGCGATCCTGGAGACCCGGGATCGAATCCCACGTCGGGCTCCCGGTGCACGGAGCCTGCTTCTCCCTCTGCCTGTGTCTCTGCCTCTCTCTCTATCTCTCTGTGACTATCATAAATAAATAAAAATTTTAAAAAAAAATTAAAAAAAAAAAAACTCTAAACACGTTAGGAATAGAGGGGAACCATCTCAGCTTGATAAGGAACATATACAAAAAAAACACAGCTAACATCTGTCTTTTATTATTAAAACTAAATATATTTCCCCTAAATTCAGGTAAAAGGCAAGGATATAACGTAGTACTCTGAAGTTCTCATCACTGTGATAAGAAAACAAAAAACAAAAACCCATCCTTTTTTGCAGATGACATGATTGTCTATATAGAAAATTGCAGAGTATATTTAAAAGGAAAAAAAAACTCCTAGAGTTGATAAGTGATTTCAGTAAAATCTCAGGATATAAGGTCAACAAACAAAAATTATTACATTTCCATATACTAAAATCTATATGTACAAAATAAAATTAAATAAATTTTAATAATGAATTCTTATATTTATTATTATATATTATTATATGTTTGTTATAAATAATAAATTTAAAAATAATAAATTAAATTTCCAAAGAAAATTAAATATTTAGAAATAAATTTACCAAAACATGTACAGGATCTGTATGCTGAAATTTATAAAATGTTAATGAAAGAAATCAAAGAGGATATGGACTGTATTTATGGTTTTGAAAACATATTAAAGGTATTACTTCTTCCCAAATTGAGCTATAGGTTTAATGAAATTCTTTTCAAAACTTCAAGGATTTTTGTTGACATAAACAGGCTTATTACATATTTTTTATGGAAAGGCACAAGTCCTAGATTGGCTAAAACATTCTTGAAAAAGAAAAGGTGATATTAGTCCTTACTATATAGCTACTGTAATCAAGAAAATCTCCTATTATTGGAGTGATAGAGAGGTAGGTCAGTGGGACAGAATAGAGAATCCAGATGTATACCCACACAACAATGCCTAATTGATATTTGTCAATGGTGCAAAGACATTTCAATGGAGGAAGAATAGATTTTTTAACAAATGGTGTTTGATCAACTGGATATCTAAAGGCAATAAAAATGAACATTGACCCAATCCTCATATCTTATATAAAAATTAGCTCAAAGTAAACCATGGACTCAACTGTAAAACATGAACCTGTAAAGGTATTAGAAAAACTATAGGATAAAATCTTCAGAATCTAAAGCAAAGCAATGAGTTCATTAAAAGCATGATTGGACTTTCTGGGGGATCCTTGGGTGGCTCAGCGGTTTGGCACCTGCCTTCGGCCCAGGGTGTGATCCTGGAGTCCCGGGACTGAGTCCCATGTCGGGCTCCCTGCATGGAACCTGCTTCTCCCTCTGCCTGTGTCTCTGCCACTCTCTCTCTCTCTCTTTCTCTCTCTGTGTCTCTCATGAATAAATAAATAATATCTTAAAAAAATAAATTGGACTTTCTGCTGTTTGAAACATCCTATTAAGAGGATGAAAAGAGGGATCCCTGGGTGGCGCAGTGGTTTGGCGCTTGCCTTTGGCCCAGGGCGCGATCCTGGAGACCCGGGATCGAATCTCACATCGGGCTCCCGGTGCATGGAGCCTGCTTCTCCCTCTGCCTATGTCTCTGCCTCTCTCTCTCTCTCTCTCTCTGTGACTATCATAAATAAATAAAAATTAAAAAAAAATTTAAGAGGATGAAAAGACAGGATACAGACTGGGAGAAAGTAATTGTAAACCATATTATCTTATAAGCGATTGGTATCTAGAATACTCTCAAAAGAACTGCAAAATCAACGGTAAAACAAAACCAAAACCAATCCAATTAGAAAATAGCTGAAAGACATGAACAGATAGATATTAACTGTAGAGAATGTGCACAGATGGCAAATAAGCACATGAAAAGATGTTCAACTCATTAACCATTAGGGAAATGCAAAATAAAACTACAATGAGATGTCACTATATATCTATCAGAATTACTAAAACAAGGAGTAATGACAACACTAAGTGTTGGTGGGAATGTAGAAAAACTAGATCATTCCTACATTGCTGGTGGGAATGTAAAATGGTATAGCCACTCTGGAAAACAGTTTGACAGTTGCTTATACAGCTAAAATTGCAAGTTCTTATGACCCAGAAATTTTACTTTGGTGGCATTTATCTCAGCTAAATGAAAATTTATATTCATAGAAAAAACTTACACGTGAATGTTTATAGTAGGCTATTTGTAATAGCCCCAAACCAGAAACAGCTGAAACATCCTTTAACAGGTGAATTGTTAAACAGGCTAGTATATCCATACCATGGACTACTACTTAGTAATAAAAGAGAACAAATTATTGATAAAGATAACAACTTGGACAGGTTTCCAGAGAATCATACTGAGTGGAAAAAACAAACTAACAAACAATGCCAGAAGTTATGTTATATACTGTGTGCCTATTTTTATGTAACATTTATGAAATGACAAAGTTGTAGAATATAGGAAAGATTCATTGTTGCCAGGGGTTAGAGATGGGGACAGAGACAGAGAATAGTGGGTGCAATTACAAAAGGACAGCACAAGGGATCTTTTGGGAGATGGAATTGTTTTGTATCCTGACTTTGATGGTGGTCACATGAATCTGTACATATAATACAATTGCATAGAACTAAATCAGACACAGACATATACTCACTTCAGTGAGTGCATATAAAAATGGTGACACCTGAATAAGATCAATGGATTGTATGAATATCAATTTCCAGGTTATGATACTGTGCTATAGTTATGTTACTACTAAAGGAAACTGAGTAACAAGAGTAAGGTATCAGTTTATATTGCTTCTTAGAAGTGCATGGAAATATCAATTATCTCATTATAAAAAGTTTTTAAAAAAACAAGTATTTAGGGCAGTGCCTGGCTTGTAGTGAAGAGGTCTGGTGTATCCATTACCTAACTTTTTTATAAGCTTAAAGTTAATTTTAATTTTAAGCTGTATAAAAATGGCTACATCAGAAATACTACTTAAAATGTCACACATCCCATTATAATTAATTCTTCAGATTTGGATAAATTTCTCTTGCAGAATTCTTTGTTCAAGGAATCTTTTAAAAGACTACTATGTTTTTGTTATAGATGAAATATATGGGTTTAGTAACCTGAATTCTAGGATGGCCCTCATGACATGGGCCCCCTGGTGTTATGTCAATGTTTAGATACATTTTATGCAAAAGAAAATTTGCAGATGTAATTAAAGTTCCTATTCAGTTGACCTTGAGTTAACGAAAAGTGAGATTATACTAATCACCTGAGCATTGTAAATCTGAGTCTAGAGGTCAGAGACAGAAAACTCAGAAAAATTCAAAACATGGGGGAGGGAATTTGACATGTAAGAGGTTCTCTGTTGCTAGTTCTGAAGATGGTTAGGGGCATGTAGAAAGGATCTAAGGCAAGTTCTAGTTGCTGAGAGCAACTGCTGGCCAGTAGCCAGTAATGAAATAAGTAATGACAACAACCTGAATGATCTTGAAAGAGGATCCTAAGTTCAGATGAGAACTCAGCCTGTTTGATCTTTGATGTCAACTTTCTGAGACCATAGGAAGAGAAACCAATTATACCATGCTTGGACTTCTGATCTATAGATTGTGGGGCAATAAATTCATGTTGTTTTAACCGGCAAAGTTTGTGGTACTATTTTATGCAGTAATGGAAACCCAATACAAATGGGTTGATTTATTTTATTTTATTTTATTTTTTTAAAACATATTTAAAAAAAAATTTTTTTTTTAATTTATGATAGTCACAGAGAGAGAGAGAGAGAGAGAGCAGAGACATAGGCAGAGGGAGAAGCAGGCTCCATGCACCGGGAGCCCGATGTGGGATTCGATCCCAGATCTCCAGGATCGCGCCCTGGGCCAAAGGCAGGCGCTAAACCGCTGCGCCACCCAGGGATCCCTGATTTAAATATTTGTATTTAAATCCATCGTTTAGTGGATTCTGTATTGGTGGATCAGTTTTGTGTTTTCCTTGGTATTATATAAAGGGTATTTCTGAAGGAGGATTCTGGGAAGATGGAAGAATAGGAGGCACCAGTATTTCATCTCTCCATCTAGACAACAATGGCACTGTCAGAATCTGTCTGATGTAACTATTTTGGACCTCTGGAGTCTATGGAAGGCTTACAACTTCTGGAGGAAGGCTTAGATGGTAAAATGCCATTGATTTTGGACAATATTAGCTCTTAACACAGTGAAAGCTAACCATTTCCCACCCTTTAGTCTAGTGGCAGGCAGCTGAACATGTGTGCCTGGAACAGCCCACACACAGCTTATAGGAGCCAGGGCAAGCAAAAAGAAACCACCTATCAAATATCAAGGATTTGTGTTCTGATCATTGATTGTTGCTTCTCATCTCAGAGGTCAGCAGAGTCAGCAGCCATTGTTGTTGTCCCTCCCACCATTGGTACACATCCCATCTTCCTCTGCTGAACTGACTTCCAGGGACTTGGTGGGCTGGCAGTCCTTTTTCCTCCTCATTCATTTTCTTTTTCTCTTTTGAGAGCCATACATTGAAGATTAGGGCATTCGTGGACAATTATATATATATAAAGAAAATTAGAAAGTTGTGACACATACCTGGGAAAAGGCATAGGCTCAGAAAGGACCCAAGAAGACCTCATATTTATACCTCAGTCTAATCTTTGCATGGAGATATCCTACAAAAACAATAACAACAACAGTAACAACAAACTCCAAACAATAAAAATGGTAAGAAAAAGTAGCACACCGTGGGAAATGGAGAGAATCTGATTTCCAGAGTTACCACATTATGAGTTTCCACAACAGTTTTCAACAACAAAAATCACAAGGCATTCAGAAAGCTGGACAGTATGATCTGTTCAAAGGAAAAAAATGACAGAAACTGACCCTGAGAAGACTTGATGGCAGATCTATTAGACAAAGATTTTAAAACAGTACTCTTAAAGGTGCTCAAAGAATAAATGGGAGATGTGGGAAAAGTAAAGAAAATAATGTATGAGCAAAATGGAAACATCAATGAAAAGGTAGAAAACTCAAATCAAAACAAAATTCTGGAGCTGAAAATTACAATAACTGAAATGAAAAATTCAGTATAAGGAATCAAAGGCAACTTTGAGCAGAGACAAGAAATAATCAATGAACTTGATACAAAAAGAAGTGATTGAAGAAAAATAAAGAGAACCTGAGAGCCCTGTGGGGCATCATCAAGTGGACAAACACACATATTATAAGAGTCCCAGAAAGAGAAGAGAGAGGTGCAAAAAGAATATTTGAGGAAATAATGGTTGATACTTTCCAAATTTAATTATATCCAGGAAGCTCAATAAACTCCCAGAAAGATTAATTCAAAGGTGCCCACACCAAGACCCATTATAATCAAACTTTTGAAATATAGAGACAGATATACATTTGAAAATATCAAGAGAGAAGTGGCTTGTCACTTGTAAGAGATCCTAAATAAGGTGATAAGCAGACTTCTGATCAGAAACTTTGGAGGTCAGAAGGCAATGAGTTGATATAATCAAAGTGCTAAACCAAGAATCCTATAAACAGAAAAACTGTTCTTCAAGAGAGAGGCAAACAATAAAAGACTCTTAACTATATGAAGAAACAAAGTGAGAGTTGCTGGAGGGGAGGTGTGTGGGGAGACGGGGTAACTGGCTGATGGGCATTAAGGAGGACACTTGATGTAATAAGCACTGGGTGTTATTTATAACTGATGAATCACTAAATTCTACCCTGGAAACTAATAATACACTATAAGTTAATTAAATTGAATTTGAATAAAAATTTTTTTTAAAAGTGAGGGAAGGGGCAGCCCCGCTGGCGCAGTGGTTTGGCGATGCCTGCAGCCCGGGATATGATCCTGGGGACCAGGGATCTAGTCCCATGTCGGGCCCCCTGTGTGGAGCCTACTTCTCCCTCTGTCCGTGCCTCTGCCTCTCTCTCTGTCTCTCTCTGTCTCTCTCTGTGTCTCTATGAATAAATAAGTAAAATCTTAAAAAAAAAAAGTGGGGGAAAAATTAAGATACTCTCCCAAAAAACAAAAGTTTAGGAATTTGTTACCATTATAGCTGCCTTACAAGAAATGCTCAAGGAAGTCGTGCAGGTTGAAATGAAAGGACACTAGATGGTAACTTAAAGCCTTGTGAAGAAATAAATATCTCAATAAAGCTAAGTACATAGGCAATTATAAAAGTATTATTGTAATGATGGTATGTAATTCCACTTTTTGTTTTCTACATGATCTAAGAGACTAATATATTACAAAATTTATTAGTCTAAAAGCTAGTATTGTAACTTTGGTTTGTAACTCCATGTTTCATTTTTTACATAATGTAAGAGACTAATGCCTTTAAAAGAATTATTATTTGTGTTTGGGAATACACAATGTATAAAGATAAAATTTTGTGACATTGGGAACCAAAAGGGGTGAAGATGGAGTTATAGAAGAGCAGAGATTTTTGTATGTTATTGAAGCCAAGCTGATATAAATTCAGTGTTAAAATTAACTGTCATAAATTTAGGATGTTACATGTAATTCCCATGGTAACCAAAAAGAAAATAGCTAGCTGTAGTATATATACACACACATACAAAATGATAATAGAATTTAATCATTTCACTACAAAAATATCAGGTAGGTACAAAAGAAGACAGTAATGCAGGAAATGAGGAATAAAAACATTATAAGGTATACAGAAACAAATAGCAAAATGACAGATATAAATCCCTCCCTTTCAGTAATTCCTTTAAATGTAAATGGATTAAACTCTAATTGTAAGAGATTGGCAGAATGAACTAAGAACAAAGAAACAAACACACACCCCTCTAAGCTCTGCACAATGGTCCAACTATATGCAGTCTACAATGGAATGACTTTAGATCCAAAAGACACGAATAGATTGAAAATGAAAGGATGGAGAAATACGTTCTATGCAAGTAGTACCTGAAAGAGACAAAACAGACTTTAAGTCAGAGAAGTTTGTAAGAGACAAAGGCATTATAAATTAATGAAAGTTTCAATACAAGAAGATATGACAATTACAAGCATTTATGAACCTAATGCCAGACCATCAAAATATGTGAAGTAAAAGCTGATAGAACTGAAAGAGGAAGAAGATAGTTTTGCAATAATAGTTGGAGATTTCAGTACTGCACTCTCAATAATAAAACAATCAGAAAGAAATTAAGTAGGGAAACAGAGGACCTAAACAATACAATAAATCAATAAGATCTAACAGACACATTCAGAACACTCTGCCCAACAATGACAGCATGTGCATTTTTCTCAAGTGCACAGAGGACATTCCCCTGGGTAGACCTTATGACAGCTCACAGGTTAAGTCTCAATAGATTTTAAAAGATGGATATTATACAAAGTATCTTCTCCAACCACAAAAGACATGAACAGAAATTTCACAGAGGAAGACATAGACATGGCCAACAAGCACATGAGAAAATGCTCCGCATCATTTGCCATCAGGGAAATACAAATCAAAATCACAATGAGATACCACCTCACACCAGTGAGAATGGGGAAAATTAACAAGACAGGAAACAACAAATGTTGGAGAGGGTGTGGAGAAAGGGGAACCCTCTTGCACTGTGGGTAGGACTGTGAACTGTATAGCTACTCTGGAAAACTGTGTGGAGGTTCCTCAAAGAGTTAAAAATAGAACTACCCTACGACCCAGCAATTGCACTGCTGGGGATTTACTCCAAAGGTACAGATGCAGTGAAACGGCAGGACACCTGCACCCCAATGTTTATAGCAGCAATGTCCACAGTAGCCAAACTGTGGAAGGAACCCCCATGTCCATTGAAAGATGAATGGATAAAGAAGTTGTGGTATATGTATACAATGGAATGTTATTCAGCCATTCGAAATGACAAATACCCACCATTTGCTTCAACGTGGATGGAACTGGAGGGTATTATGCTGAGTGAAATCAGAAGAAGGACAAAATTATATGGTCTCATTCATTTGGGGAATATAAAAAATAGTGAAAGGGAATAAAGGGGAAAGGAGAGAAAATGAGTGGGAAATGTCAGAGAGGGTGATAGAACACGAGAGACCCCTAACTCTGGGAAACGAACAAGGGGTGGTGGAAAGGGAGGCAGGTGGGAGGTTGGGGTGACTGAGTGACAGGTACTGAGGGGGGCACTTGACGGCTTGAGCACTGGGTGTTATGCTATATGTGGGCATATGAACTCCAATAAAAAATATATATACAACAAAAAAGATGAGGTTAGATATCAGTAACAGAAAAACTGGAAATTTTGTAAATTTGTGGGAATTAAGCAACACACTTTTAAACAATGAATGGATCAAAACAATTCACAAGAGAAATGAAAAATACTTAAAGGCGAATGAAAACAAAAGTGAAATGTACCAGAACTTAATGGAATATAGAGAAAGCAGTACGAAGGGGAGAATTTACATGTTAAGAGACTATCAGCAGAGTAAAAAGGCAACCCACAGAATTGGAGAAAATATTCATAAATTATATATGTGATAAGGGATTAATATGAAGAATATATAGAGAATTCCTAAAATTCAACAAAAATCAAACAATGTGATTTTAAAATGGGCAAAAGGCTTGAATAGGTATTTCTCTCCAAACAGTATACAGTATATAGATGGCTAAGTAAGCACATGAAAAAGATCACTCAACATCGTTAGTCATTAGGGAAATGAAAATCAAAACTAAACCATCTTCTACCCATTAGTATCCACTGTAATATTAAAAAAATGGAAAATACCAAGTGTTATATTACCTTACCTGCATACTGGTAGGATCCTGACCCTAAACTGTCTCAGTCCTCTCAGGGATTTGGGGAGGCCCTAAGGAGTGTCTCATAGGTCATAAGTGAGTCTTTTAGCCTCTATTTCCAGTGCCGAAAGTCACTTGAAATCCTTGTCTACCACTGCCCCAGAGCTCATGCCTGAAAGAAGAAATCCTCAGTCCTGTCCAGGGAACTGTCTCCCAGAGTGACAGGGGGTACCTCATCAGTTTGCTTGGAACTACCATGGATCTACACATATCCGTGTATACAGATATACCTGTGGGTGTGGGTATATGCAAACTAATAGTACACACTCTCCTTGAAGAGCCAGTCCTCTCAGCTGTTGGCTTCTTTTATAAAATGAGTATCATTCTGATATGTAACCATCCATATTCTTGCTCACCCATATATTTATTTATGGTGTTGTGAAACTGCATGAACACTTGTCTGGAATGGAGGAAGCTCTGTTTTGACTGCAGATAATTATGCCTTTGGAGTTCCTGGGTTTTCATTGGAAGGATAGCGAATTTTCTCACAGTTGTAGGTGGGCAAGAATACATTGCATTTTGATGAAGGAGAGGGTTAATTATTTGACTTATAACTTGAGTTTCCAGGATGTTTGTCTGAAGGCAGAAGACATGTCTTATTAAAAAGATACATTGGTGAGAAAAAGAAAAGGAAGAAGGAAGGGATAAAGTAAGAAGGAAGGAAGGCGAAAAGTCCATCTGTTAGTCCAAATCCATTGTAGCCACTGGAAAAATTAGCCAAGTCCCATGTCTTGGCAGTTGAGGGTCACCAGGGTCATTGTCTTTGCATTCAGGGTGATTTTGCTGCTCCTTCCCATTCTCCCACCTTTTTTCCCTTTCTCCCTCTTATTTTCTCTCCCTCCTTCCCTTTTTCTTCTCTCCTTCCTTTCCTCTACCTTCCCTCTTTTTTCTTCCTCTTTCTTTCTTTCCCAACCTTGTCCTCTGTATTCTAGCTATGCTGGCCTAGCTTTTCTTTTTCTTTCTTTCTTTCTTTCTTTCTTTCTTTTTCTTTCTTTCTTTCTTTCTTTCTTTCTTTCTTCTTTCTTTCTTCTTTTTCTTTCTTTCTTTCTTTCTTCTTCTTCTTCTTCTTCTTCTTCTTCTTCTCTTCTTCTTCTTCCTTCCTTCCTTCCTTCCTTCCTTCCTTCCTTCCTTCCTTCCTTTCTTTCTTTCTTTCTTTCTTTTTTTCTGATTTTATTTATTCATGAGAGAAAGAGAGAGGCAGAGACATAGACAGAGGGAGAAGCAGGCTCCACGCAGGGAGCCTGATGTGGGATTTGATCCCAGGACTCCAGGATCACGCCCTGGGCTGAAGGCAGTGCTAAACCGCTGAGCCACCCGGGCTGCCCTGGCCTAGATTTTCAAGTCCACCATGTTCCTTCCTGCCTTAGACCTTTTGCATACACTATTACCTAGCCTAGAATGTTCTTTACTTCCTGCAGATTTAATTCCTCTTCTTCTGGGAGTTCAGTTTCCTGAAAAGCTGTATTACACAGGAGTCAAGGAGGTAGATTTTGGAGCTAGAATGCATGTCTCTTATATTTGCCATTATCATAGTCTATAAACTGTAGTAATGAGGTCAAGTGGTAGAAGACCTAGGTAGGAGTCAGTCCCAGCCTTGCCATTAACTAACTGGATGACCTTGGCAAATAACTCTCTTTTCTAGCACTTCAAATTTGTAGAATGGAAAGCATTAGATTAAATGGCCCACAGATTTTTAAAGCCAGTGTATCTTAGAGAAGGCTTCTTTTACTTTGTCAGAATCATCAGGAGGTGCCTGTTGAAAATCTAAATGATTAGGTTCCATCTATACCTACTAAGTCATAACCTTGAGGGGCCCTGGGATTCTGAACTTTAGCAAGTTCCTGGAGTGAACATCCAGTCATTGTGGGGTCACTGTAATCTGAGAGCCATTGCACTACATAAAAAAATAGAGATGCTAAAAAGAAGAGCCATAATTTTATGGCTAGATAGAAATTATAACATTATAACTTTAATATTAAATTATAAAGATATAAGATTTTACTTGAAAACTTATAAGAATAAATAAGATGGTTTTTCAGGGAAAATATTCTTTTTTGAATTTTCTAGAATTTATTACCAAAACTCTGTGGTAGGTTTTTTTTTGTAAAATTTTGAATGAGGGAATATTGGTTCAAAGATTATTAATGATTCTGTATCCTGTTTGCAATATTTGAGTGATGCGATGTCAGTACATTAGTACCTCTCAATTTCCTTCTGCAAGTTTACAGAAGTAAACATGTACCATATAATTTTTCCGTGTCACAGATTCTTGGCAAGATTTTATCTTTTTTTTCCCCTGGCCCTATTAAGATTTGATTTATTCTAGTTTAAATCCCAAAATAATTTCCAAATCTGAAATTACTCCTTTTATGTAAGCACTTCCTTTGAGGCTGAGGGGGTGACTGGGAAGGAAGGCTGAGGTCTGTGGGAGTCTGCCGCCCTCATACTCATGCCACCACTTGACAGTTGTATCACATGGGGCAAGCATCTTCTCTTAGTATATTATTTCAAAATATACATTTAAATTAGTTGACCTCTAATTGAAACCACCTTGATAATCCATATTCTCAGGTACATGGAATCTGATTTGGGCAGTAGATGAGGAGTGGATTAGATAGATACCTTGAGGGGAGAGGCAGAGAACAAAAATAAGGAAAGTAGGTTTGGTGTGAGACAGTAGGGATTGCTGACAACTGTAACAAGCTGCAGAGTCCTTGACCTGCCTCAAACCATTCAAGTTCAGATTTTAAAATATTATGATGCTCAAGCCAAATATGATGTAGGCTGGCTTTGGCCTGTAGGCTCTTAGTTTTCAAGTCTTATTTGCAATTGACTTTTAGCCTTTCACAGTAATAAAGAATAAAAACAAAACACAAATCAGTTATTTGAAGGCAATTTTCAAAGGGTGCCAAAATTAGAATGTTAATGCATTTGAAAAAGCACAAACAAAAACATTAGATAGGAACGGGCAAGGTTTTTTGTTGTTTTGTTTTTGTGTGTGTGTGTGTGTGTTTTTATCATGTAACAAAGAATAGTAGATTCCTTTTAACTATTCCAGTATCAAACTTTTGTATGTATCCAAATAATCTTATCATCTAGGGAGCTTCTTAAAATGTAGTTTCTGGGTCCCATTTCCTAGTGATTCTGATTCAGTTGCTTTGTGATGGGGCCAAGGAACCTGTGATTTTTAAAAGCATGCCCAATGATTCTGATGAAAGTGGTCAGATAACCACACTTTGAGAAATACTAAACCTATACTCTTCCATTTTAAAGATGGGAACTGGCCTTAATGAGGTGAAATGACTTGCCCAGAAATGAACATTTTGGACAGATATAGCACCATTCCCCATTTCTGGGTTCTAGGTGGATGTCATGGATAGACCATGGTGCATGTTAACTTCTCAACCCAATGATCCAGGAAGCCACTTCTAATCTGTCTAAGTTGGCCCTTTGTTGGGACTTTGTTGCCTCCCCTGGACTATCCCAAGGCTACTCAGCTCACTGGTGATGGAATGGGATGAAATTCAAACCTTCTGATAATTGTATAATTGTGCTTTTGACAACAACATAATTACCATTAATGGCCCTTCCCTCACAAGTTCCAGTTTTATCCACATTTAATTGAACAGATCCCCTGGAACAAGATATGGTACAAAAATTTAAATGATTAATTAAAAATCATGGACTCATAAGAACATCTAATTACTTGCTGTCATTTGGTTGATGAATAGAACCTATTAGGTACTATTCACCATTTCACTTGAATTATGACCTTCTGGGGAGTGTGTTATTCCTTTTAGTTTCTAGGAATATATATACATATTCACAGTGCAAAGAAATAATGCCACTTAGCAAGTCAAGATTGAGTATGACTTAGTTCTAGGATCGACACACAGAAGCTCAAGAGATGGAACCCGCAGTATTTATAAAACTGGTCTCGCCAAGCCTTGCTGTAGCCACATAGCAGATAAGCAGTTGAGAAAGGCAGATAGCAGAGCCGGAGGCCACTGTAATTCAGTTCCCACTCAGTGATAAAGCACAAATAGATTAGACCTGTGCAGAGCCAGATGAGTGCACAAGAAACATTTGCCAATGCAAATAAGACTAAAACAAGAACACATTGTTGGAATTTCTGCAAGTTAGTTGTTAATCAAGTAGATCATGGCATATTAGGGCCTTTTAACACATGTTTTTGACATCTGGCCCTGCGTGGCTGACAGTTAAATTAGTTTTGTGATTGACAGAGAAATATTTTGTAGTACTGAATCATCAATAACACTTAAAAACATTATAGTGCTTGCTGATTTTTTTTGTCATCGACACCCAGTCAATAGTACAAGTGCTTAGAGTGAATCAGCCTACATACCAAATGATTCTGGCACCTTCTGGATGTTAACACACATACTTAATTTTATTTCCTTTCTTTTGATGCTAAGGCAATGCCTATGTTGAATTCTTATTCCTTCCTTCAGCCTTTGTAATTGCCTGTTGTATGCCAGACAGTTTGCCCAGCCCAGGTTAAAAGAGTCACAGGATTTGAGTGCTGCCCTTTGGAAAGCTAGGCTGGGAGGATGGACATGCAGTAAAACCATATGAAGGGGCTGAGTGGGAATAAATGCCACATGATCCAGCCAGAGCAATTCCTGGGAAGTTTCCAAATAGTGAGGTGACATAGTCAGTTTGGGACTTAAAAAAAAAAAAGTCACTCCAACAGCTCATGTGATAGAAGTGATGGCATGGAGAGGGCCTGGTGGGTAGGTGACCAATTGTGATGTTTTTGCAATGAGTATAGGCATAAAGCAATAAGGGCTCAGTTGCTAAAATTTGTAAAAACCCTTGAGAGACTTCCTGAGCACTGAGGCCATTTTCTCCTTTTGTAGATGGCATAATCATCCAATCACCAGTGTCATGGACAGAGTCAAATAGGACTATAACTAGAATTAAGAAGAAACAAATGTGGGCAATTAGTAGACTGATTTGTTCTGTTTCCACCTCCACTGTTGTAATACTATACTTCATTTTAAAGTGTTTTTAACTAATTGCAAAACAATAACGATATTTCTTTTTTTCCTTGAAAGCATTAGATACATAAATTATTGTCATTGGAGTAGAACATTTGCTTCCCTGGGGGATCTTAAATCACAGGCTAAGTGTTCAAACTAACTTCCCTCTGCATCACATACTGTTTTACATTGTCTTATGTATCAGGCCTTGTCTCATACTACATCCTTAAGAGTAGTTATTGCACCAGTATATTTTAATATCGCCATCTGAAGGGAAGTTCAGATATGTGTTGGGAAATTTGAAACAAATTTTATAAATATAACCCAAAATTTACCCCACTGGAATTTTACTTAAAAAGAAGAGGGCTTTTATTTTGATACTAGTAAGTTTCCACATTTTTGGAAAACATGTCTAGCAGAGTAGTGTTTTCATTTTAGCATGTAAGTCAAGGGCAGCAAGGTTCTCAGATCTCCTTAGGTGGCACCATGCATATGTTTATGGCAGTGTGGTCTCATGAATATGACTAAGACTCAGAGAGCCCTGGATGCTAGGGTGTGCCTTTGGTTTATGCACTAGGTCACCTTGGATGAGTTAGCTGGTCTCTGGACCTGGGTTTCCTACTATACTGTTACTAGTAGCACTGGTTCAGAGCTTGGAGTTGTGATGAGGTATAGATGGAGAAGGGCACGTTGTAGTGTCTAGCATGTAGGAAGCTCTCAGTAAAGGAAAACTGCTATTTGAACTTTGTCAAATTCAAGCACTCTTTTGGAGTCTCTACTGATTCCCAAGAACCCATTGAAAGAATATGGAGGAAAATGAAAATCTCCAGGCACATTAGAAAATCACTTATCCAGTGAGCTCATTCTTTATTTTGTCTCGATTTTCATTGTGTGTTCAGACCTAAGTCCTAGAGGGCTTATTAGGTCTTGCACCACTTAGATTCCCTTTCTAGCCAGAAAAGAGTCTTCATAAACCAAGGAAGTTTCTTTGATATCAAATGGGAAAGCCAAGCAAAGAGGGTTGAACCAAAAGGTTAGTTCTACTTCTTCTACTTTCCATTAAAGGCTTTATTAAGTCCAGATTCTTGGTGCCTAAACCTCCCCCTTCTGGAACTGCTTTTGGAATTTTCCAAGTACTACCATGAACCACGAACAGCCTCAGAGCTTGAACATTTAGGTTCCTTGCAACACTGTGATGATAACTTTTATTAGTATGCCAAAAGCCATATTGATTGTCTTTCCCAAATGCTCTAATGGGAAAGGACTCTCTTCACAAACCCAAGTTTGACTATCTTGCATGTGTTGACTTGTGTAGAGCATTTCTTACATTTATTGCCTCCCATTTCCTTTTGTATCATGCCTTGGCACACACACTGATGGTTTCTCACTTTTTTTTTTTTTTGATGATTGCCTCACAGGAGAGAATAATTGAGCGTTTGAAAGAACAGCGGGAGAGAGATGATCGGGAAAGACTAGAAGAGATAGAATCTTTCCGAAAAGAGAACAAAGATCTGAAAGAGAAGGTCAATGCTTTACAAGCTGAACTGACTGAAAAAGAGGTGAGTTTTGGAAGAACAAATGGACCACACTGATAGTCCTATTTATGGGAGCCTCAAGAGACTAGAGAGTGAGCTTGAGGGGCAGTGTGAAGGCTTTCCCCAAAGCCTTTCCTTGGCAAAGCTGAGTTCAAAGGAAAATATTTACTGTAACTCCCCTCATCCGAATGCCCTATGCTGTCGTCTCTACTCTAATTGCATATGATGCAGCTCCTTGAAAGTCTTCTTAATGTCTTTCACATTTGTGTGGCTTAGAGGATTCTGTATTTTTTCAATGTCCCATGATCTTTTGCTTGGGATAACAACAATATCAATAATAGTAATAACATCGCCACTTCCTGAGGGCCTGTTATATGCTAATAATCCCTTGTGTTGGGTGCTTTACATTCATCTGTGTTTCTCAACCGGATCACTCAATACTTCAAGGTTTGAGGAAATGGTACCATACAGGACACAAAGTATAGGTTAAATTTGGCTTCTGGAATATTGATTTTACATTATGATAAATAATTTAAAACAATATTTTCATGCTAGAGCAAACATGGATGTAGAATACAAATCCTACATGCATTTTTAAAGTAAAACAATATACTTTAAGGAAATTTCTTGCTTGGGGATTATGGAAAAGATGGATTGGGCTATATTCCCCACAATCTGAGAGATACCTGTAACTCCTTTAGTTTACTTCGGGATACTTTGGTGGAGAAGTTTGAGAAGCAGTAGCGCATATTATTTTGTTCAATCTCCAAAACTCTGAGATATGTGTTACTGTCTACAACTGGCCCCTTCATACGTATTTTTGTCCATAGGAAATGTCCATCTCCTTTAGGCTGTTACAGATTTTTTCCTCCTATTGGGCTGTATCACTGCATTGTTGTTCATTTTCCAGTTCCAGATTATTACCTCAACCCTTGGGTTTTAATTTGTATAGAATAATTCTATACAAATTAAAGCACTGTCTAAATGAGGAATCCAAGAGGGGGAGAATTGATGAATAATAGAAACAAAATGCATATTCCCTAAAATGTAAACACACTATTTTTTTTTACAGAGGAGATTATTTCTTTGATATGAAACTAAGGAATGTAAATCTTCTTCCTACAATTTTGCTGTTAACTCTAACTTGGGGGATCTGTAATTACTGTAGTTGGTATGTGACAGAAGGCACGCTTTGACCTTACTTGCAATTTGAATAATTGATTGCAAGTGTTTTTCATGAATTTTACCTTAAAACCTATCTGTCTGTCTGTCTATCTATCCATCTATCTATCCATCTACACTTGTAATTGAAATGCGATCTTGATGGCATTGTGGAGCATAGCTTTAAATGAAAATAATTTTGTAAACAATGCCTACATTATATGATTTCAGACAGGCATTTCAGCAAACATTTATTGTTCCTGTATAGTAATATGTCTGCTCTGCTGTTGGGATGGGTGTGTCAGTCAAGGTTCTACCGGAAAAACAGAACTATATTAAGAAATTTAACCATATTAAGAAATTTATTGCAAGGAATTGATTTACATAGGGGGTACTGGCTAGGCAAGTCTGAAGTTCATAGAGTAGGCCATCAGGAAGGGCAGGCTGGAAACACTCCAGACAGGAATGATATAGTAGTCCACAGGTGGATTTCTTCCTTCTCAGGGAAACCTCAGTCCTGCTCTTAAGGCCTTTCAACTGATAGAATCAGGCCCACCCAGATTTGGAGAATAATATCCTTTAAAATCAACTGGTGGTAGGTGTTAGTTACATCTACAAAATACCTCAAGAGCAACACTAGATTAATATTTGATTGAATAACTGGGGACTATATAGCCTAGCTAAGTTGACACATAAAGCTATCAGACCTTGCTAGCTATTTATTTATTTATTTATTTATTTATTTATTTATTTATTTATTTATTTATCTTTCTTTCTTCTTTCTTCTTTCTTTCTTTCTTTCTATCTTTCTTTCTTTCTTTTTTTTTGGTATTTTTTTAATTGGAGTTCAATTTGCCAACTGGATACAACATAACATCCAGTGCTCATCCCATGAAGTCCCCCCTGAGTGCCCGTCACCCAGTCACCCTGTCCCCCCACCTACCTCCTCTTCCACCACCTCTTGTTTGTTTCCCAGAGTTAGGAGTCTCTCATGTTCAATCACCCTCACTGATATTTCCCACTCATTTTCTCTCCTTTCCCCTTTAATCCCTTTCACTATTTTTTTTATATTCCCTGAATGAATGAGACCATATAATGTTTGTCCTCCTCCGATTGACTTACTTCACTCAGCATAATAGACTCCAGTTCTATCCATGTTGAAGCAAATGGTGGGTATTCATTGTTCCTAATGGCTGAATAATATTCCATTGTATATGTAGACCACATCTTCTTTATCCATTCATCTTTCGATGGATGCTAAGGCTCCTTCCACAGTTTGGCTATTGTGGACATTGCTGCTATAAACATTGGGGTGCAGGTGTCTCAGTCTTTCATTGCATTTGTATCTTTGGGGTAAATCCCCAGCAGTGCAATTGCTGGAGACCTGGCAATTTAAAATGTACAAAGAAAAACAACATATAATTGTTGTCAGCTTGTAATTTAGTTGGGGTGATAATCACCTTCATCATGACAAAAATGCCTGGATTGTAAGGTCCTTTATTATTTCTGTGGGAATGGTATGATAAAGAGCATTGAAACTGGAGTCAGAGTTCTGGGTTTGAGACCTGTATCTTCCTTTAGTAGGTTAGGAACCTTGGAGAAGACAGTTCATGTGAGCCTCAGTTTCTTGACCTGAAAAATGAGAGTGGCCACCCTATCCTTCAGAGGGTTATTTAGAGCTGGGTAGTTTGCATCAACAAGGTTATTTCAGGGCCCAGGAAGTAGCCCAGACATATATCAGTTAACATCATCTACTGAGTGGCCACTGTCTACTTAGTGTCTTTCTAGATGCTGCAAATGGATATAAAGGAAACTTAAAAAGTCTGATTTTGGGTATTATCTGAATATTTTAGTTACATTGTTAGATGTTGCTAATCAGTTCATATTTGATGATAGACCTTGCTTTCCTAGCTAAGCAAAATTATGTTTCATGATATATACACAGATTTAGTTCCTTATTTTTTGAAATTCAGGCTATCCAGGAGAGCTCTTGGTTTCTGAGCATGATTGATAAGTGGAACAATATAGGCAAACCCATGTCTGAGTTGGGAAGATTCATTATATCTGTTGAATTTGGATTTACAAAGGACTGGGATGTAAAATCTACTCTAAATTTTAAAATAACTTTGTCCTTTATTAACTAAATAGAAGAAATAACTAAAATAGTAGATATTTAAAAAATCATTGGTTATTTTTATGTTAAAGACATGGAATTTGATAAAAACTTAACAGGATGCTTCTTTTATACTTGGTTTGCCCTTTGGGGAGAAAGAATTAAAGTCAGTGTTTTCTTTCATATTTGTCTTAGAGTCTGCACAACTTGACAGCAATAAATGTAAATGGAAGGTTCAGGGTATCTATTTTGTCATGACATGTAAAGACCACCTTGGGACTTACATCATTAGCATGACTTTGAGATGTGAAACATGCATTTACTGACCACACCATTTGGTCACATTTGATTCTACTGCAATTAGATCCTGCTCAGTTCTGCAAGCTGGCCAATTTTAATTTCCTGGCCAGAGCCTGCTATTGTTACCTTAGTAAGACTATATTTACCCTTTCTGTCTAATGCATACTTTATTACTATGCAGAGAATCAGTGTATTCAAATTGAAGACAGTAGAAATTGCAGTGTTTTACTTACTAGTGTTCTTTCTTTTCAGTCTAGTTTAATTGACCTCAAGGAACATGCATCTTCATTAGCCTCAGCAGGGCTGAAAAGGGACTCCAAATTAAAATCTCTAGAAATAGCCATTGAACAAAAGAAAGAAGAATGTAGCAAATTGGAAGCACAGTTGAAAAAGGTAAGTGAAGTCCAAGAAAAAAATGCTCATTTTACAATGAATTTATAAAATGGAAAAGGAAGAGATATTTTGCAGAGAAACAAACCCCTTATCTTTTGCTGTCTGCTGATAAGAGAATTAGGCACTCTTAACTTACAAAGTCTGCATCGAATTGGCCGGTGAACCTGAAAAAATATCTTAGGTTTCCTGTCTGAAAAAAACTTGCAAAATAGATGAAAATAGTAGTGGAAGTAAAAAAATATAAAAATAAACTGTTATTCTCTGGGTAAATCTCAACTATAAAAAAAGCAAATGAAACTGTAACAAATCAAAGAATCCGGAGTCCCATTATATATTGATAAACTTTTACTACTTAAAGATGTAGGTCACTTTTTGTATTGGAACTTTGTAAAAGTTTACTTGACAATACTAAATTTCTAGAAGTCCACCCTAATAGTTGAAGAAATCCCTAGAATATCTGTGGGATGACTATTTATACTTAACCAAAATATAACCTTAATGTCTTAGAAAGCTTGTTGAATGTAGAAGACTTTGGAAAAGAAAACAGGATCTTTACATTGCAGCATTAACATGTTTTTTTCTGAACTGGACATTTTTGTGGAGTACATTTCCAGTCATGCATCGTTCCTTCGACTTTTTCCCTGTGTTGTTTGGTACGTCTGCACTCATTGTTCACATAAAACTCATAACTTTATGAGTTTAAGCATTTTGTTTCCCTTTGACAACTTATAAACTTATTCAAAAGAGGTGATAAAAATTTAAATAACCAAGCAAAGCATATAATAAAATTTGACTATAATTTATAGCAAACTAGAACGGGGATTTATTTGCTAAAGTTATGAAAATATATGATGTAGATGATAGGGATGTTAAAGCATCCTATCTGTGGAGAAATTATTCTGAATATTTAAAAATTGAATATACTATTTTGTAAGAAACAATACATAACTGAAATGTGATCATACTCTGTTCACTTTACCAAGGAATTTTAGGAAATTGTCCTGAGAAATTTCATACCTTTAAAGTTTCCTTACTAAAAAAGATAGACATCAAATCCCTCTATAGCAAAACAGCAAGAAAATCTCTATATTGTAAAATCTACCTTCCCATCCACTCAGCATCTCACTTATTTCAAGCAATATCTAGTTAAGCAGAAATCTTAAAAAAATAAGTAAAAGAATTTAAATTGCCCATTTGAGGATGCTTAAATGGCAATTGACTTGGCTATTTACACATTGGGTGTATGATAATACATTCTTGACACATATATGAATGGATTCTGTAATATGTTATACATGCATGTATGTATCAAGAAATGAACCTAGGAAAGGTACTTTTAATTTAATGAACAGTTTTGTGATCACAAGGCAGGCTCTAAAATAATTGTGAGAGAATTTCATTGACTCGCTTTGCATTAGCTTACCTCAGTTGTATTGTGCTGAATCCTGAAGGAGGATCTCAATTAGACTTGGCCATGAAAGATACCTTCATCAACTCTGTGTAGCCACTTATGTAGCTGAGGTCACCACCTATATTATTTCTGCAGATACATGCTTGACATACTTCCTTTTAGTGTATATCACCTATGGAATTTGCGATCCTCTAGTAATTAGAAGGAAGAGATTCACATATTGACACAGTTTCCATGTATATAACTTGAATAGTTTAATAAGTGAATGTCTATGCATTTCAATTTAATTTCTTTCAGCGTAGCTCTGACTTGCCCAAAGAATCACTCAGGGTATGTGTTTTCCTTAAACTCTCAGGTATATATTGTGTGCTAAAATTCACAAAGGAAATCCTGTAAATATTTTAGCAGTATTTCCAACAATATTTTAACATTTTGCCACATCACCAGGACTAAAGTAACAAATATGGTTGTCTTGCTGTAAAGGACCTGTTTAATTTATGAATAGATAACTTATTTCTAAGTATATAAATAATATGTTAGATTATACTATCTCCTAAGTGAATAGTACAGTGAGATTAAATAAGGTAATTATAATTTAAATATTTTCATACCTAACCTGCAGATGCTATTTTGTTATTTTTGGCTCTCTAGCATCAATGAAATTCAAAAGTTTAAAATACTTTTTCTACTAGTCTTTAATTTCTGCTAATAAATAGTTCTGTAAAAACCTCAAGTACCCATCACCTTAAAAAGAATTGAGATCTACATGAAATATTTGAAAGTATAAGCCAGCAGTATGTGAATATACATATAAACACATCATTTACTCATGGAAAAATAAGCAGCTATAAAAGCTTAAGGAGTGTCTGGGCCTCCTTTTAAATAAAAGGGTATGTGACTTGTGAATAAAATATAAAGGGTTACTAAATGAAAGCTGAAAACATAATAGTTTTATTATGTCATAAATAAACCATGAATTCCCAATGGAATTTTGCTAAGATTTGTGTGCGTCCATGTATTTTTGCCATAAAATGTACACAACATCATAGATGTGTTTAACTGAACAGAAATCTTGTTTGCCAGTGATAATGGAAACCAAATTGTGATTTAAATTTATTTTTGCCTTATGAACAATTCTTGACATTGGTAAGGTGAGTTTTTACATAAATGTTTGTGGAGAACATTCACAGGCCTAGTTACTTTTAACCCTTTACTGTTAAGTCGGCAAATACTTCATTATGAAAAATGGTTACAGGCAGAAAAGGAACTGTTCCTTACACATTACATCTCCCATCTTAACAACAATGCCATCAAATATCCACATGTGAGGAAAGTTTTACTGATACTAGTGAGGTTGATAAAATGATGTAATGCACAACAAGTTATGAGTGTCCTTTACAAATTAGCTCATTCATTAATCTTAAACATCCAAGGGGTTGAGAAGAACCTCTTTAGTGACATGTGGATAATTTTGTCTTTTAAAAGAATATGTGATGTTCAGTGTATAGAAGTAAGTTTACCTTATCTGACTAGGAATCAGTTGAGAAGCAACAAATCAAAATGTTATGATTTGGTAATTTTCCAATTAATATCATCTTTGAGGAGAGTGGGTTTTTTTTAACCATGGTAAAATTATCATTTTAGTTCATCGAAGTTGAACAAATGAAAAATTCAGGCTCTTCAAAGGCACATGTCTCAGCTTATAGCAAAGTGAAAGTTCCTATAGTATTTTACCTTCGGCCCCTTGACATTGATCCCCAAGTGAATGATGTAGGTATTTAAGAAATAGCACCTGTGAGTGATATGTAAGATAATAATCACTACATTTAAATCCACAAAAAATTAAATCTTTTATACAAAATAGACTGAAGAACTTTATAAATTCAAAAGCACTTGGGACATAATAAGATAGTCACGAAAATTACATTTTTATTAATTATGAACTAACAATTGAAGCTGGTAATGGGCAATGGATAATACTGTATTTTGGTTCCCTTATTCTTCTTGCTGACTTAATTTTTTTCTTCTTCCATTAACTGTTAATCCTGTAATGTCTTGCTTACTGATATTTTGCTATTGCTAACCTGCTGTTTGCTGATCTATATTTTCCTAAACTTAGATTGAATAGAAACTTCAGGCTTGTGTTAATATAAAAGAAGAGCTATAATTCAATGATAAGATTTAATTAATCTTTTATTATTACTATCTTTGAAGTTCAGGTAATAAATTGCAGGCTTGGCCAAAAGTACTTCTTCTGATTCATTGCTGGAGGCCGGCACTTCATGTATCATCAAAAGTAGACAGCTTTCTTTATTTCATGGGTTATTTAACTTGAGAAAGGGAAAGTAACACAAACCTTAAATTTCTTATTCCAGCTATTCTTTTTTAGGAGCCAAAGTCAACATTTCTATTTCCCTAGAGCCTCTCACTTTCACTGTGGAATGTTTAGAAACTGAAATTTCTTCTTTTTTAACAACCAGTTCGTCTGTGCAAATGCACTGGATTTGTTGAGCTAATACTGTTTTTCTGGATCTTTCCTTCTTTCCCTGTCTGTGCTTCAATGCCTCCCCAACTTTGCAATGTAGCAAGCTGAGCAGTTGTTCAATCAGATGTACAACCCAGTAAGTCATTTCTGAAAGTTCCCGCTGTAACATATCAAAGCATGAGGATCTATTGATCACATGTCACGGTGTGCCATACATGGGAGATTTCAAAAATATTTATGAGTCTCTTCCCATTTCCTTTCTGTCAAAGGAAATGACCTGTGCAAAGGCCACTGCCATTTCTTTTGAATGTGAAATTTAAAAATGAAAAACTTAAGAAAATATGGCCAGCACTGATATTACCTCCTTCTTAACTTCAACCCTAAGGCTATAGAAAAGTGGAGGTCAGCTGCAGATCCAGGCTCATGGAACTCTTTCTTAGATCCTTTTAACTCAGAATTACCTATGTGAAAAGGGATAGCATTTGTAAAATAGCAAGCAACTCGATGTAAATTACATCCAAATGATAGAAGTTAAAATAGGCTTAGATTTAAAAATAGGGCTATGCTCTTTGAGATTGGTAAATGCCTAACATTATTGTGGGTTTTGTAAGAGTTAAAAACATGTCATTTGGCTGAGGACAAACTAAAATATAGCCTCCTAATAACAGATAGTAACAATTTTGATTATAGCTTAATGGTACACAAAACAGGTAACTAGTAAAAATACATGTAAAATGGCTGGCCCAGATGCCACCACTGATTTTTTTATCCTAATGACAGGTGTGCATTTATATGAAGCAGTTTATTTGTTTCTTTAACTTATTAAAGAAGAAAGACCTTTTTGTCAACTCAACTGGCTTAACTGGGTGAAATATTACCTAACGGTGATCAGAATTTGTCATTTGGCAGATGTGATCTGTGCTATCATGCATTCTAATTACCTCCTATTTATGAATTCCCATCATGGGAAAATGGAATAGCATAGATAAAGGAAGCAATTTAGGCAACAACTTTTTGTTAAGCTGCTATTCCAGGATACATACAGCATGATACACACTGCTTGGATGTATTTAATTAGATTCAACCTCCACCCCCCATTCTTTAAAACAAATTTTATTTTTGCAAACAGAATTTCTCAATTTCCTTTTGGTGCATCTATATTAACCTCTTTCCCCAAATATGATTTTTAGCAGAGCACGAAAAATAATCCATATTTCCTATCTCTTAATATTTGAATGGGATTGTTATTTATTATTATTTTGGTTTTTTATATGGGCGGAGGGAAGGGCAGAGGGAGAGAGAGAATCCTAAGTGGGCTCCAAGCCCAGCACATGAGCTGGATGTGGGGCCGGATCTCACAACTTCAAGATCATGACCTGAGCTGAAATCAAGAGTCAAATGCTTAACTGCTTAACTGACTGAGGCACCCAGGCCCCTTGAATGGAAATATTAATAAGCAGGCTCCAGACAATGGGTAGATAAAGAAAGACAAGACTGGAATATCTTTAAGCTTGAAAATTGACCCTGGGAAAAATGAGTATTTTCTTTAGATCATTTTTAAAAGATGTAAAGTAATCCCACAGAAATTGTTTCACATTTACTAGTTAAGGCTAGGAAGAACATCTTAGGTATGTCACATTTTGAGTGTGTTCAGGATAACTGGGGTGGGCTTTTTTCCTGTAGCAGCAAAGAGTTATTAGAACCATGATAGGATTTCCGCATCCCTGTCAGAATAGGTAGGACTGAAGAAATGGCTCTGTTAACTCTGAGACCATTTCTAGGAATATTGATGATATGGCACTTATTAGACTTTTCAACCACAGTGGCAAGCCCCCAAGGAGCAAAAACAAACTTTTCTCCTTGAATTAATTAAGCTAACCCATTGGTTTGGCATCCTAGGAGTATAGCCAGCCTCTCATTACTGTAACTCTCCCTGTGTGCAGATATTCTCAGGGTCCAGTTCTTTTTTGGACTGATAGGGATGCATCATGATGGATTTTCTATTCTTAATAGTCTTTTAAAAATAATCATGTTATTCTGGTTATAAAAGTAACATACGGTCACAGTGGAGAATTTGCAAAAGTATGGAAGTATAGGAGAAAATAAAATGACAGGGTATCTCCTGGCACAAAGATAATCATTAGGAGCATTTGGGTGGTTCTTTACTAAGACATCTTTTTGTAATTCTTGTTCTGCCCTTTCTTTCTTTCTTTCTTTCTTTCTTTCTTTCTTTCTTTCTTTCTTTCTTTCTTTCTTCATCTTTCTTTCTCTAGTTTTCCTTTCTCCTCTGTCCCTCCTGTCCCCCTTTCTTCCTTTTTTCCTTCTATTTCCTTTCTTTTTTCTCTCATTTAATACTCTTATTTTCTTTTCACCAGACTATGTCAATGTTTATTAAATTGTATATCCTGTTTTTGTAACATATCATCAACATTTTCTCCAGTAACTAATTATTCTTCCAAAACACTATCTTACTGATTATGTGATATTTTACTCTATTTACTCACTCCTCAAATATTGCTCATCTCCACCCCCCTTTTTTTTTTGCCTGTATATAATGTTCAGAAAAACATCATCCCATATTAATCTCCCTACATTTCTGTGTTCTTCATAGAATAAATTTCATGGAATAAATAAATAAATAAAAATAAATGATTTTTAAAAGCTCCTAATAGTTCTCGCTTGTTGAATTTTAGAGAAGTTCTACCATGACACTTTTCTTCCAGCACTGGATAAAGGCAACCTTCCCGCCACACCCTGACCAAGACCAAGAATTGTCATTTTTTTATAACTTGGATAAATGCATAGCTGGATTTTTTTTTTTTTGGTCATTTTTACTTTGTTTTCTTTAATCACTAGGGTGGTTGAGGTTAGGGTGGTTGAGGTTTTTAAAACATTTATTAGCTGTTTGTTTTTTTCTTCTGTGAATTGTTTCTTTTGGTCATGTAAACACTTGTTTTTGAGTTTACTGTTTTCATCCACTGTTTGTGTGAGCCATTCTATGCTTTTATAGAAACTTTGTCAGATTTGTGACAATATTTTTAAAAGATTTTATTTATTTATTTATTTATTTATTTATTTATTTATTTATTTATTTGAGAGATAGGGCAAGAGAGTGAGCACAAGAGAGAGGAGGGACAGAGGGAGAAGCAAGCTCCTTACTGAGCAGGGAGCCTGACTCAGGGCTCCATCCCGGGACCTTGGCAGGGATCATGACCTGAGCCAAAGGCAGATGCTTCACTGACTGCGCCACCCAGGCACCCCTCACTTAAATTTTTTAAATAAATAAAACTATAACTATTTTTAGGTCTTTTGACCTTTGTTTCCCTTTAGAGTTTTCTCATTTTCTTTATGCTCAGAAGCCATTCTCTGATTTCAAGAATAGACATTTACGTTTAAAACATTTTTAATGTTACTTTTTACATCAGCTTAACTCATTTATCTGTCTTTAGTATATTTTGATTCATGTTGAGAGGTGAAGTTTTAACATATATTTTTAAATGATCAACTAATTATCCCAGCACCATTTATCAAATAATTCTTTAACCACTGTTCTTCATATTATTTCATCAGATACTAAGTTCTCATCTGTATGAATGTCTTAGTTTCTGAGCTGTTCAGTTTTATCAATATCTGTTATTTGTTGGGTCAGAATTTTAATTACTGTGGTTTATAATATTTTAAAGTATCTAGTGAAACAAATTCCACCCGAATTCTGCTTTTCATTTTTTTTTCATTTTGTTTTGTCTTGTTTTAGTGTTCTTAGCCTTTAATTTTCTCTTATTCCAAGTAAACTTCCGGATCACCTTGTCAACTGAAAAGCACAACTGTTAGTGATTTTAATTTAAATTATACTCAGCCTATAAATAATTTTAGAATGATATCTTTCCAATATTATTTCTTCCAATTCATGAACTTGATACAACTTTTATTTTTTTCATAAATATTTTACAGTAGAGGTTTGACATTATCCTATTATAGGCCTGGGATATTTCAAGTGTAGTTCTAAGCATTACTAGATAGATAGATAGATAGATAGATAGATAGATAGATAGATATAGCTTTATCTATATAGATATCTATAGACTTTCAAGTTACTTAGAAATTTATGTAAGATCAATTTTTGGTGAATGCTGTATTTCTTCTTTAATTTTCTAGCCAGTTATTGGAACCTAGGAAATTTCTTTTATTATTGTATGTTTATTTTGAAAAAGACCACCGTATAAATTTTGGTGAACTATAACTTAATTGTTTTTGTTAAATAAGATCATTTTACAGTCAGTTCTGTGTCCATAAATCTATACTAAATCAGAGTAAATAAAGATTCAACTTCGAAGTCTTCCTGGGAACATTTTTTTCCTGGAGTAGAAATAAACCTACTTTTGAAAGTCTTACTTTTACTTTAGTCACCTACTAAGTGATGCTGTAATGCCATTTCTTAGGGATCTAAAATTTTGTCTTTGTATCCTTATTATTTTTTATAATAATAACCTTTCTGCAGCTTAACTACCAGTTTCTACTCCTGGAGGAGTTTTGTCTTGTCATATAAACACTATGTAGGTTATCTTCAATTGAATTCTTTTTCTTTCTTAGTTTTTAGTTCCAAACAAATAATATGTGTTTTTCATTAGGCTCAAATACCTTCTTTGCTGTAGCCCTAGTAGTTATTATGCCTAGAGATGGTATCCAGAGGTCTCTTATAAATTTTTAATAAAACTTTAGAGCTTCTGAGTCCTAAATTTAGTGCATTGTATATCCTTGTTGCAAGGCAAATGATGGATTTGGAGGCACTGAGGGCAACTTCGTGACTGGCTAGGGCACACTTGAGACCACTCTGATGTATTTCCACACATGTGAGTTTCCTCCCTTGCCTGATCACTCATTGAAATCCTGTCTTTTCTGCAAACGCATCTTTTGCAGGGCTCACATTTTATGTAACAGTTTATAAGAAAAAGACCGAGCATTTTTCCAGTCTAGAGAAAGAAGAAAATCCTGTTAATGTTCAGTGAGGTCTTCCTGATATATAGGTCATATAGGACTTTGCAGTCCCAAGGACATGGCCGACTGTATTATAAATGCAGTTTAGGGACAGTGGTTTATTTTTGCGATTTTTGGGACTATTTACGAAAATTATTTGATTCACTCATAGACTAGTTCCCCCCAACACAATAGAAAATTAAAACTATTTAAGAGATAATTCACAGCATGCACATAGCATATATAAACAAACAAACACATATACACAGCATACTCGCTCTAGGCTTTCAAATATCTAAAGAACTCAAGTAATATTTATAATAATTAAGATTTGACGTCACATGTCTTATTTCAGAACATCCAGATAATTAGTTCATTTCTTTATTTTGCTAATTTTTGAAAAGTCCATAGTTAAAAACGATTACATTATAATTGTATTTTTGTTTATATGGTCTTAAAAACTGTTAAGCATACAATTGGTTCTTTTAATTTTGTATATGTGTGATATAAGAAAAATTATTTTGAACATTTGTTCATTTATTTAAAATATTCTCTTTGTTCCATCTATGAAAAAAGTTTCATTTTGAATAGTTGTTAGAATATGAAAATTCTGAGTTCCGATTTACTTAGCCAAAATTATAAAAGAATAGTTTCCTTTAGAACTAAGTAGTGTAAGATTCAAAGACATATCACTATTAGACTTTGAATGTATTATTTAGGCTCAGCTTTTATATTTGGTATTAATTAATTGAACTTAAAATATAAATTTCATAATATATTGAAGTTATATAATCACCCTTAAAACCTTTATTTTAAAAAGTAAGGCTTATTTATAACAGAATTATGTGAAGGTTGGAACTTCTTTTGGAAGACTGAAATAAAATACAATGTTTAAGTAGTTTATATGCCCTTTTCTGTTGCTTAGATATGAAAAGAATGTTCAAACCCCCAAAAGTACTGCAATCAAGAATCATATTTTCACTGGGCATAAATTTAACAAATTATTGCTGAAACTCATAAGTAGCAGGGAAGAAAAATCATCAGACTCATTAGTTAGTGTTCTGCTTGTGCTTTATGATCATGACTAATCATTTGTTTATTTTGAAAGAAATGATTTTTTAAACATTGTTAAGCCCATTTCAAAGAAAGAATGCTATATAATATTATAATTGAATATTCCCTGCCCAGTTTTGCAGCAGGTTTCTGGGCCAAAGTTAATGCTTTCCTTTCTAGGCACTCAAATGATGAACTAGAATTTTACTGAAAATAATCAACATCCAACCTTTACCAAAGAAATATTAATAAACTTGTGATTTTTCATATCGATACTATCAATCTCTGGTTTGGCTTAAGGCACTTTTTGCTCTTAACTTTAATTTAAATAAAATATTAACCTGAATCTTTGCCTTATTTCCTGAAATAGTTCTAAATTCTATAATTTAAATAGCCACTAGGTATTGTTATGTTTTCTTTGTCCTAAGTCATGACCAGATTTCTTGTTTGTGCTTGATTCAGACTTTCAAAGTCAGTTCACATCAAAATTCCAAGGCATGCCCACATCAGTGAGGCTCCAAAGTTTGTTTTGATTATTTCCATTTGTGGGGAAATTTTCTTACATGTGGAAATGTAGGAAAACATAATTGGGGGACCCTCAAAACTTACTGATCTAATATTCAATACAGACTTTTCTGAAATATATTTTCCCCAATTTTCTGTGTTCCTGAGAGATGTTTGAGAGCTGCTCTAAAAGTGATCAGAAATATGTTGAAGCAGAACCAGATACTTGAATTTCCCTTTAAACTGACTGGTTTAATCAGCAAAATTAAATCTCTACTTTAAGAAATGAATGCTCATCGATATTTTTTTGGTTTTGATGACTGGAGATGTCTTTGAAAGTGGCAATGTTCTTCCCTATATTTATGATAAATAGCTTCTAAAACCATGAAATCCACACAATTTGCATTTTAAAGAGCTAGATTCCTGACAAATGAAGAGAGGGGACAGAGTTGATGTGCCTTAGAATGAAATGGGCAGTCACTTCCTGACCTTTTGGGAGAATTAATTTCAAATTGACAGATCCACAAGGGAAAATAATTACTGTGTATTTTTAGTTTAAACCTTGAATGGGTCAGAATGCTGTGATAGGAATTTATTAGATAATGATCATTCAAATATATTTATTATTTTTCTCTGTAGTGTCTAAAGTATATTAGGTCCAATTCTGTTACCTACTTTTAATCCCCATCAGTAGCTACCATTCTAGTTTAAAGAATCCATGTTATAATTAGAAAAGGCAAGAGCATTGCTAAATGCAAATAAAGTGCTTCCTTCACTTCATTTTTAGAGTAGGCTCTGGCCTTATAACTTGGAAAGAAGCACTTCTTTATAAGCTCAAGTTCCTCCTGTATTTCTTTAGCATACTATAATCCTCATGTCTGTATATCATAGTATAACACACTTATGCTACACTGGTTAACAATTTTAGTCCATCAGCTGAAAAGTTATGATTGAAGCTGAATAGAGGTGGTTACTTGCTGTATCTTTTATGAATTCTGTGGAGACTTTTGCCCTCACGACTCAGGTTGGATCTGGGACTAAGCAGCTATCAGTCATGGGAAACTCCTCTCCCTTGAGTCTCTGCATGGACACTAGTGATGACCCAGAAGCAACTGTTACTCATCCATCTCTATATGATTCTTTCTTAAAGCTTTCTATTGACTTTAAATTTTTTAAATGGTATCTATTTGCATTTTTTTCTATTTGCATCTTTGTTTAATAACCCTTCAAAGAATTGTAACCTATCATTGATATGGAGATGTATTTAACTCCAAGGTATTCTTGTGGTTGCTTATTTCTTTTAAAAGGAAGAGTCATTAGCACCTACAAGTATTATCTAACAGATACCAGGCTAACTGTAAACTTGACTATGATCTGTTTTAATAACATGATCTAACTTTAATATCATGAGGCCAACAGTGGTCTAGATTCAGGCATGTCTTTTCCTAGGCTTTCTGTACTTCTAAACATCCCGTGTGTCCTTTAACCATATTCATTTGTTTGGTTGCAAAGACTACCAACCATCTAATTTCACCTGGTATTGAAAACTGGCTTTAGGTTACCTTCTCTTTACAGAGTTAAAATAAAGAATGTGCTCAGATACTCATCTACCAGCAGACTGCTTTTTCTGTAAGCCTAGTGGGGAGGCTTCTCCAAGATATATGTACTATCTTGATGAAAAACTAAATAAACCAGTACCCTAGCTGTATAACAAGCTGCACTGGTGGGATGCATATCATTAAATAATAGTCATAATAATACAAATGAATAATACCTTTCCCTTGTTTATTTTATTCATAGCTTTTGTTGTCCTTGGAGAGGCTAACTCCTTTGTCCGTAGTACTCATAAGACACAGGGCTAGATTTAGATTCTAAATTCTAAGTCTCACAATTAGTAATCCTGTACCCATTCATTAAAAATAATGATAATAATAATCATAAGAATAAAAGCAACTAAAATAAAGCACAGTGGCTAACTGAACTGCTAGCTCTTTGTGAATCTTTAAATCAGGATCGAGAAAGGAATCGTAACTTAAATCAGGAACATGGAATCAAAACATTTATGTTTGTTTTGCACATTTCTAGCTCAATTCATGAGTTCTCTTTAAAAGATCTTAATATCTTGGTCAGGTAGTTTGAGAAAATGTCATGAAAAGCTTTTTAGCTGCCTAAAATAATGGTAATATAGCATAAAAGTGGAAGAGAATTAATATCAACATTTTGTTTCTCTTTCTTAGAAATTTTTAAAACTGTATTTTCAGCACTTTTCTGATATAAGAGTAATGAATTCTTATACAAATAGAAATAGATATTTGGAATAGTTATTTTCTTTTAAAATAGAATATCTACTCTACATTTTAAAATTGGAGATTAACAAATTTAAATGTTCATTACTTCAGTTTAAAATAAAATTGTTAGATAAATAAACTTCTAAAGGCATATTAGCTCAGGATTCTCTTTTAGATTATTTTAATTTTACTGAAAAAGCTCACTAATCTAGTAGAATGAAATCCAGTGTACATACTAAGTAAATAAAAATAAATAATCTCTGAGAAATGTTGGTAAAAGAAAATAAACCAGTACTGGAGAGTATGTCGAATTAATAAATTTTCCCAAGTTCTTTTTGCGTAGTTGAGTTTATTTCTTGAATAAGGAAATCTTAGATTAAAGAACATGAAAGCAAATTATTTTCCTCCTATCCTCATGCTTAAATAATATGTTACATGCAAGAATATTATTCTAAAAATGATTATTTTGTCATAAATAAGAAATTTATTTTTATACTAATTTTTAATTTTTTTTCAACTAAATCATTGCAAAAGCTGTCACCCTTGTAAAGTAGTATTAGTATTAATTTTTCTAACCATGCATGATTCATTTAACACCACAGTAGCTGTAGCTTGCTTGCCTTGTTTTTTCCCTGAAATTAAACAAAAAGATATAAAAATACAGTGAACATCTATTCTACATGGCAAGACAGCAGAACAACTTAAGTCCTAATAAATTGTTAACATTGTATGATTTCACACATGGATTTTGGAGATACACACATATATGACTTCTCTGAACTTTCTCTGTTGAATGTGCACTGTTGTTAAACTACTTGTTTTTTCCCTGCCTACTCTTTGAAGAAGTCAATTAGGAATAATGGGAAACAAGGGGTAGGCAAAACATTGCAGTGCAGTGTTATTTCCATCTGTCTGAGAATATTTCAGCCAAAAGTTTATTTTGGGAAAAAAAAGTCATAACACACTTTCAGACACGCAAGAATCACAAATACTTTGGCTGCAAATTATTCTGCAGTATTGTTGCTGTGTTGTTGCCTGTGTATGTTTTTGTGTGTGAAGCTGCCACCCACCCATGCATGTGTTTGCAGATTCTCGTCTGTGTGCTTGTTCATGAATTAGCTCATCCTCCTCCTGGTTCAGGTTAAATTTAATCAAGAGAACAAGAATTTATGGGTATGACTGTTAGCTGGAAAGCCCTTCCTCACTTGCAAGTCTTTCTCTCAACCTACATCTTCTGCTGAAAAATCTCAGTGGGATGAAGTGTTCAGTGATCAAGTAGTCTCTTACATGTTCCTTGCCTTACATATACCCTTGATGGTTCTTGGAAAAATAATTTAATATTGTTTTATCTATCTCAGTTTCTCTACTGGAAAAGGAAGCTGTTGGTATGAATCACCTCCTTAATTGTAAGGAGTTGAATTGTCTTAGTTCTGCTTGCCAAAACATCAGGATAAAGATGTCACAATCTCTCCCTCAACTAATCTCCCATTTCTTAGTGGGGAAAAAACCTCCTAAAAGTAGTAACATATAATGCAATAAAATATTAACAATAAAAGAAACTCTCCTGTGAAGCTATGTTATAATTTAAAATCAACATTGTTCTAAGGTAGCGGAAACATGTCATTTTCCATTTTGCCTTTTAACTGACAGTATACCCATAATTCTTGATGGTTATTATTTTTTTCTCCAAAGATAATTTCTGGGCCATTGGTGACTGTACTACCTATTGTTCTAAATTGTTGTCTTAACTGCATTCTTTAAAAATATAATGTTGAAGGCTCATAATATTGAAGATGACTCCAGGATGAATCCCGAGTTTGCAGACCGAATAAAACAACTTGATAAAGAGGCATCTTACTACCGTGATGAGTGTGGCAAGGCTCAAGCGGAAGTCGACCGGTTGCTGGAGATCCTCAAGGAGGTGGAGAATGAAAAGAATGACAAGGACAAGAAGATTGCAGAACTTGAAAGGTAAATTTTGCAGTCATGTTGCGAATTGTCAGCAGTGAGTGAGCATGGATTGCTTAGTTGCCCATCACAGGTGGTAGTAGACTTGGAATGCACATTCATATTTCAAGTTGGAAATGGGTTATGTATGAGGAATAGGGACTGTTAGGGATGATGTTATGTTTCTGTGGACACTCAAGAAGACAATTGGCTTATCTTTTGAAAGCTTATGTATTTCTTACTTGTTTAAAAATGCAATAGCCAAGTTTCTTGAGTGATATCCCTCATTTAACACATGTGCCAGCAAGGTGTGTGAGACATTGAGGCTATGACTACTTGAAACCTTAGTTTTGTTTTGTTTTTGTTTTTGCTTTTGCCATGAAAGACAAACATGTGTGGTTTAGGTTTGTTTCACACAAAGAATATATTTGGCAATTCATTCAAGGTAAGAGAAAGGAAAGGGAGCTCATGTCCTTTGGATGTCTTCTGGCACACCACAGCAAATTCATCGAGGGATGTATCTTTTAAGAGGACCTTATAGCATTTGTTAAATAAATATGTTTGAATAAAGTCTGAGGCAGGCCTATCTGATAGCAAATTCGGTCACAAACAAAGAGGGTTATATCAGGATGCTAGAATATTTAGTTTTCAGATAAATCACAATCCATATTGTATTTATATATAGGATAGACTCTAAAAATAAGCTTTCTATCAATGCTTTTTCCTATATTTCATAGAAGGAAAGAATTTCTGAATAATCTTATGTAACTCCATTACCTCTGAGTATTTCATATTGGTTCAGCAATAAGGCAAAATTTGTCTTTCCTAGATTTAGTCCATATGGAAGAGATCAACAAATTCTGAATAAATCAGTGAATGCTTGCCAGCTTTGATCAAGACACTTGCGAGGCCTGAAAGGACTTCAAGACATATGCAGAATAGCTCTCTGTGGCCTTGTGGAAAGATCACTGGCTGTACTGACAGAAAGACCTGGGTTCAAATTTTGCCTCTGCTTCATGCCAGCTGTGTGACCTTAAATCTTGTTAGAATTGAGTCTCTAAAAACCTTTTAAAATGTATCATACTTTTTAGGTGCCAAGTCCTGGTGGGACAGTTATATTACCACAAGCAGTTAAATGCTAAAATAAATGAATTCTCAATATTAAGTGGCCATGTATTTAAATGGATAGGTCAATTCTCAAATTTTTAAGATTTTCAAACATAGTATTTAATATATTCAGACTTCAAGTCAATTAATATTTTGTTTAAAAATCTTAGTATTAGTTTGATGATAATCAGATTTTTATACATTGTGACCAATTTTAGTGATTAAATCAAGAATTTATTTTCCTGAGATAAGCAGGCAAACAAAATCCTTAAAGGTGAGAAAGCTGAGACCCTGAAAGGTTGAGTTACCTTCTGGAGGTTGATTCTATAGTCAGAAATAGGCAAAACTATGGTAAATGTTTCCTGATTGTTAATCTGTTCTGAGAAGCTGTGAGCTTCTGAAGGGCATAATACTATCTATGCCCTAGATAATGTTAATAATAGTAATTACAATAATAATAATATATGTATTTTATGCTCACATTGTATATCAGGTACTCTGCCAATCAGTTGATCTGCAATACTGTATACCATCTAATCTCCCACAATACAGAAAGTATCATTGTCTTTATTTTATAGATAAGAAAACTATGACTTATAAGATTAAGTAACTTCCTAAAGCTTTCAGAGTTTATAATTTCAAGAGTCAGGATTTGAACCCAGGTCTAACAGACGAGGGCTGAGAACAATCCTGTCCCACAGTAAACCAGAAGGAAGAAGTTAGTCCAGTAGCACTAAACAGTCACATAGCCTACAGAGAGAGAGGCATTGCTGCTAGGCCCCAGGAGATCTGTCTCATCTTTATTAGCTTTCATGAGAGAAAGTGATGTGCCCCACATTTTAAAGGCATTTTTCTGCGCTAACCCAGCTCCCCAGAACTATAACTGAAAAATCAGGATTAGCTACTATAAATATTTGTATAAAAATAGCATCGTCATCTTGTTCGACAAACAGGTCTTAGCTGGACACTAGTGCCATTAAATCATTTAGAATATTCACATTTTTATATCCTCAATATGGAATGCATTAAAACAACAGTGATTTTACAGGCATTTATCTTTATGTACTTTCTGCACATTTTCTTTATCTCTGTCTTTGCCTTTCCTTAAAGCTGATGCCTCCCAGGCACTGTAATTCATAAAATGTGTGGTGAGACTTGAGTCTGTCCCAGTTCTCTGCCTGCCTATGTCTTGGGTCCAGCAGCAGAACATAGTCTGGGAAATGTCTGAGCCCAAGCCCTAGTCCCAGCCCAGGCCCTGCAGGAGATGGTGGGGGTAGTGGGGGTGGAGAGCAAGAGGGAAGTTTCTTGGGAAAAGGCGAGCTTAGCCTTGGCCTGCCTTTCTGAATCATTATCTGCCGGGCTTCATGTGTATTCTGACCAAAACACCTTCCTTGTTTGTCAGGCAGCCCTTTTCAAATTGGGCAGTACCTCCATTTTCTGGCTTAAACTACAAAATTCCTACCTCGTAATGTTGGGAACTAAAGATTTCTTAGCAATGTGACATATATCTCCATTTTGGAGTCATGGAGGAGTGTTTGCAATTAAGTTTGTGATTTTGAAAACCAAAAAAAAATTGAACTTGAAATAAATTTGTGGTCTCTGGTCTGTAATGTGACCTACCAGAGTGAAAAGACTTCTTTTTAAAAGCAATGAGTGTTCTAAAATATTCCAGAACTTCAGTCATGTGCAACAAAAGGTTCAGGGTTAGGAATAGCATAATTCAAAAGACACTGACACTTGTCTACTTCTCTCTCAGAGGGCAATTCTTGCTTCTTTCCACTCTGCTAATCTTCCCATTTTTAATTTTCTTCACAATGTATACATTCCAAATAGCATATGCCTGGCACTTACATGGATGCATTTACCTCTTAAATTCCACGTGAATGATGTTTTACATCAGCCATTAAAGATTTGCTTCCCAAAATGCATATTGTTCCAGTATGGTCCCCACGTGCATTTTTTTCCTATAAATTCTTGCACTTGATGCTTATGGCTCAGCATGGAGCTTCTGCCTTGGGCAGCAGGCAGCTGGACTCTGGGGAGGTTTAACACAAGATGGGTGAAGGGCCTTAAGCATACTTCTGAGAGTTGGTCCAAATCAGACTGAAGTCTTCATTTGATTAACCGTGCTAGATACCATGTCTGCTATATGATCAGATAGGTAATCAAACATTAGAGGGAAGGAATATGTGGTCTTTCTGTGTCAGTGCCCATTAAGGGCTCTGAGTTTTATTTAGAGTTTCAGAATTAATTCTGCCTTAGGGGAAAGAGAGAGTTAACATCTCTTGTCAAACAAGGCATGCTGCCACTAGGTTTTTGGCAGCTCAGCCACAGGAAGGAATCCATCAGGTGGCCTTTCATGTAATTATCCTAAATATGGTAAGAGGTTTGTCGATATTTGTCTAGGAGACAGGGAATGCCCGAATCAAGCCCTCATTCATATCCTCCCCACTGTGGAGAGGAGGGTGGGTCCTTTGGGTTTCTACTCCTAAGACATAATATCAGAATAGAAAACAGGTAGTTCTTAATTATCTGGTTCAAGGACTAATTCCATCAGATATTTGGAATTTTGAGAAATCATTTTAGATGCCTAAAAGCACCTTATCTAAGAGTTGAGAAACAGACTATTATTTTTTCCTTCTGAACTTTTTCAGTAATGTGCCAACATAATTTCTTTGATGCCTTTCAGAACACTTTTAACAAAATCTAAACTGAAGCTTTATTTAAAAAAATGTACTATGTTCTAGAAGTCTCATGGTACAACCAAGAAACCTGATAGCAGTTCTATTTGTTTTGATATAAACTCTTCTTGCTGAGAAATATCCATTTTTGTTTGTTAAAGTGAAGAAATTTCAATGAAACAAGTGGCAGATGGTTTTGGACCATCCCTAGCAATCCTTTGGTTGTCATGGATGCCTTTGAGAATTTGATGAAAACTACGAATCCTTGGAAAAGGCAACTAATCTTAAATGTTTGCTTGCTGTTTCAATTTAGGATCCTCTAAAGCTTGTCTATGGAGCTACACTTCTCTCATCCAGAACAATTTGAAATAACAGCTGGGGTCAAAGTCCCCACAATTATCATGACCCCGTCACTTATTTTTGATCAGTTGTGTGTTCATGATCATGAAACACTGTGCAGGGGGCTTTCAGATACAAGGGGTTATTGGACCAAAGCTCTCATTGTGTGTTTAATTCTGAATTTTCTCTTTGATTTTTTATCATTATGATCAATACTGTTTTCACTTGAAATATTCTTGTTTAAGCTTTCTCCTGAGGATTTGTTTTGTTTTACCTTCCTCTGTGAAATGCTTAAAGTTACTTATTTTTAAAAATATTTTAAGTTTTATTTATTTAAGTAATCTCTGCACCCAACATGGGGCTCAACTTGACAACCCTGAGATCAAGAGTTACATGCTCTTCTGACTGAGCCAGCTATGTGCCCCTAAAATTACTTCTTAATAGTATGGAATTATTAATGGGGTCCCCTTGAGCAGATAGCTGGTAATATACTTGTTCATACACTCTGTTTTTTACAAAAAGCATTATATAGGTTTACAAATGAATGCCTATTGTTTGCTCCTGTGGTAGCTTGAACATCATGACTTTTTTTTTCTTTTAATTTTTGCTTGGATTTGGGACTTTATTATTTTGATTAATGAGAAGGGCATGTTAAATATTTTTGTACAAATAAGTTATCAAGCATCTGGATATTTTCAGTGATGAAGTATAATCCTCATTTTCACAACTGAAAAAAATTACCCTCAGCTTTGGAAGTTGCCCTGTCCTCTCTTGGGAGGCTGATAGGCAAGCAGCACCTCACCCAAAGCCCTGCTCACAGTGTCTTTGATCATTGCTAGGTACTGTGCTTTGTGAGCATCTAAAATGGAAATCTTTAAACAGAAAGCCAAATTGTTCAGCTCATTTTGGTTTTCAGGGAGGAAGGAAGAATATCTCCTAAGATATAACCATCCAATTTATTGGTTCAAATAAATATTTCTGACATCAGTGCTTACTACTAACTCTAATATCTTAGCAACTTAAATAATAAAATTTTGTGTGGACACATATAGGAACTTTCCCTATGAATATTCCTCTAGAAAAGGGCAAATTCTGCTATTGGGTTGCTGGAGCACACCTGTATTTCATACCAGTACTTATAGTGATAATGCATGAGAGCAAAGACTGGTTTCTTATGTATATAATATTTAATAGAGCATCTTACATTGTGTGCCCATGACTTTTTGGGATAATATCATATAAAAGTTGCTTTATTATCCTTCATTTGGTTATAAAACCTGCTAATATAACATTTGTTGGCTGTATGTTTAAAACTAATGCATTTCCTTCCTTTTATTCTCTTTTGCTATCCTTTTCCTTTCTGCTTATCCTCCAAATCGCTGCTTTCACCCTTGCTCCAATCAGCTTGACTGTCAGGTCAGTACTTCTAGTTTTTCTTCTAACTGCCTTTCCCTCCTAAGCTCAATTTATTGCTTGCACTTGTTTAACAAACACATTTCTGAAACGGTTTTCCTCTGGCCACCACATTTTTTCCCCCATTTCATTCTATGCCTAGGGAAGGTTTATTTTATGAGAAAGCCATATAGGTGGGAAAGGGCAAAAAAGAAGATGGGAAATAAATCACTGTTGGATTATTTGATACATTTGATTCCCAGATTATACAATCAGTAAGAGAAATCAGAGTGAGATTCTAGAGCATTTCTCCTGAGCAGCTCAGAAAATTGACTGCGTGATGATAAAGCATGTTGCAGTGGAAAAAACAAAATCCAGGATGCTAAATATAACCTAGGAGAACAAAAGATCTGCTTGTGACACAGCAACTCAAAAGCTAAATTTAATAGTGCAAACCACTCAGACTTTTTGCTTACTAAATCACTGTGTTTTGAAAGATTTATGATACTTTTTGTAAAGTCACTTTTGAAAATTATCAGTGTGTTGGTAACATATTGTACACACATGTTATTTCCTGTCATTGTTTTGGTTTTTGACTTTTAACTTCATTTTTATTAGCCATAATACATACTTTAATTACCTAGGGCATAGCATATGGGACCAAATGTAAAACTAGATTCACCATTAACTATGTACACCCTGATATTAAGAAGCAAAATGAACATTTTGTTTTAGAAATGCATCCCAGATTTGATTCCTCTTAGATAGCAGTCCAAGTCAGTAACTGGCCCTCGTTTAAGTCAAGCAAGACTTCTCTTTACAGTAATATGCCGTACTATCTAGTTATTTCTTTATTCAATCAATGAATTTACCAGAAGCTGCTCATTGTATGATTTGAGCTACCCAGTTTAGACAAAAAAAAAAAGGACCCAAATTGATAGCCAGTGTAGTTGCTCTTTTGAGAGGCAAGCAATGTTATTCTCTTCTCTTTATTCAGTATGTACACCTTTTTATTCTGTCTACTGCTCATCACCTAAAGCCACCAGACCAAAGCATTTATGCTAGTGGCAGATAATTTCAAAATGAGGCCTCCTGCCCACACACCAGTTTTGTCCCACTGCCTGCTCCCAAGTTCTATGGCTTATATAAAGTCCTTGAAAATGAAACCATATCTCTGCTGTTCCCACATACCATGCTGGGCGTTGCACAGCAACTGCCTTGAACTTCATCTCACTGAAAGAAGCCCATTCTCAAGAATTCTCCAGAGATCTAAACAGAGATTGAAAGCATGGTCCTACAGAACTGTTCTCACCCAAAACTTAATGACTATTAATTCACTTTATGGTACCCCTATATGCAGATACAGACATCATAATGAAGGTGGGAGAGGAGGAGGTTGGCCACATGGCATCCAAATCTTTCTTGCAAGTTTTGGATCCTCTCATTTAATGAGGCTGTAAGCTTTCCTACTTGCCTGTCTTTTTTTGTTTTCTTTCTCCTTTTGCTTTCCTTTGCTACTCCTCATTTGCACCTATTGATATGGAAGCTCTTGAGACCAGGGATCCCTTTGGCTCTCACACCTGAGGCTCCCTGCCAGGACCTTCAGATGTTGTTCACAGGCATTCTGCTGTATCTTATGTGTCAGAAACTGTACTGTGTAGTATTTAGTTTTATCTTGTTTCATGGTGAATAAACATGAACTCTGACTCTCAGAAGATGGAATGCAGGATTAGGGCTGTGAGAGGTTTGGGTAACAAGGGGTCTCTCTCTACAAGGGGTTCGATATGTCAATTGAGTTTGGTAAAAAGTTTAGGTCAAGTCTGGTTGTGTGAACTGTATGGTCAAATCAAGATTCATATTATTTCTATATCATTTAACCTCTTACCCCAAATGAACACAATAGAGAAAATGTACAATCCTTGTCAACAGTCTCGTTATATTTTTAGTGTAAGAGGAATTGGGCAGCTTACTTTCCTGGAACAAAAATATCTAAAGGTCTTGGAAGCTTTCTTGAGCTTTGACGGGTCCAGAGTTAACTTTGCTTTTTTCCCAACCACTTATAAGTTTACCAGTTAAAATAAAATGAGATGTAACAATTTTGGAGGGCAGGTGGGGAGGAGGGATGGGCTTAACTAGGTTAGGTGATTGGTATTAAGGAGGGCACTTGTTGTGATGAGTGCTGGGTGTTGTATGTAAGTGCTGAATCACTAAATTCTACACCTGAAACTCATATTAGACTGTATGTTAATTAACTGGAATTTAATAAAAACTTGGAAAAATACTTAAGGGGAAATAAATGAAATATAACAATTAGATTGAATACAGCTCATGTACTTTCTTTATATGGCTCATAGTTGAGATACATGTATTTGTATATGTAGCATACACGTATCCCTGTCTATACATATACATGTTATGTGTGTATAGACTTATCACATATTCTTTAAAAGATGTATGGTCTTTCTTACCATAGAATTTTGTAGTCTGCACTGCATCTCCCTACTTCCCAATCTGAAGTGTGAAAACTTGACTAACTCTTGGGTCTTTTTTTTCTGTGCTGTAGACTCCATGGGAAATCTTCCCCTCCAACTATTTTTAAAAATGGCCTGATTTCCTTTTCAAACTTTACGTAGTCTCTCTGCTTTAAATCGAATGGACATAAAAAAAAATTAGATGGACATGTAATAAGTATCTGGTTTGTAAAATGCAAATGTCATATTCCAAATTTGTTCAGGTTCTTATTCCAGAAAACTCCACTTCTGTCAAGAATCTCTTTACACAAAAATCAGTGGGAAGCTGAAGAAGATTTAGTAGGATCCCTGCATTGCACTCTGGGGGAGGGTTTATGTGAAGTTTGCTCATTTCTAGGAACTATTTGTGAGATTAGCATGTGACTTATGGCAGATGAAGTTATCTAGATAAATGTACCAGCACTTGAACAAAAAAAGAAAAAAGTATCCTTTGGGATTCACTTCAAAATCCTGCCAGAGAGTTCACCAGGTAAATTCAGAAGCCTCAGGCCTATCCTGGGCTCTTCTAGCCTCTGATTTGCTTTGGATTCTGAGGCAGGTGCTTCCTTGTTTATGCCTCAGTATCCCCTCCTGGAGAGGAAAGAGATGTCTTTGGAGTAGGTCTTCTGGGATCCTCCTCCCTGCATATGTCCTACAGAGATGGAATTGGTGATGGGCTGTGTGCATCTCCCTGGCAAGCAGGCTCCAGCTGATGGCTGGCACCTGGCAGCAAACGTGAGCTCATTGTTACAGAGTCACTTCAAACATTTTCACCAAAATAAACTCTTTGTGATGTTTCCCCAAAGCTCAGTACTGCCTCATTCTTATAGCAAAGGATGAAGTCATTACTCCTGGACCTCAGAGGCCTGTTGTACAAAGAAATAATGAGAAACAACTTGCTTAGAGCATTCCCTTTCTGTCCTACAATTTGCTCTTTGCTAGGGTCAGTTCTTGCCCCATTCTCTCCACAAATACCTAGTAAGCACCTCCTGTGTGCTAAGGCCTGACACTATATGCTGGATCTGGCATTTTTAAAAAATAACTGATGAAAAACTGACCAAATCATTGAATAAATAATGTATATGACATTCTTCATTTTTATATTCATGATGCACATTAATATTAATAATAATAGAAATAGCAGAAGAAGCAGCAGCAGTAATAATATTGGGCATTAGCTAAGTGTCAGCACTGAATTAATCACTTTCTATATGGTATTTACTCAAAACAACTGTATGAGGTTGGGACTGTCAGTTCTTCTGTGTTGAAGAAGAAGAAACTGGAGTTCATGAAATTTAAGTATTTTGCTCAAGTTAATACAGCTAGTAAGTGAAGAAATTGGTTTTTTTTTTCACCCAAAAGCCAGTCCTTTCTGACATACAAAAGGAATCTTTTGCCACTTCTGCTTTAATTGCATTAAAATCTTTGAGAAGGCCCACAGTAGGGACTCCTGTGCAATTGTGTGGGATCCATGGTTTTCCAAATATGAGGTTCATAGAATATACCTCATGAAGCACTTTGGGGAAGTACTGTTTTGCCTGCTGTGCAGCCAACCTTTGTCTTTGCCCTGATATTGATGCCCTCCCTTCTCCTATAACCCTTACCCCTTCTTGGGCTGGTTTCTTCTCAGGCATCATCTCTTCAACCTTCCCTGAGCTCCTTAGGCAGCAACAATTTCTCCCAGCCTTGATCTCCTCAGAGCTTTATCTGACCCTTTTCCCTGGTCTGTGTTATACCCTACCTCGAATTAGGCACTGTATCTCCTGGTAGATCGTGGCCTCCTTGAGCACTGGCTGGTTCTCCAGCTCCATGGGATATTGTGCCACACACTGGAGGTGGCAAACTCCTGTATGTTGAATAAATGACTGTTGAGAGAGGAATTTCCATTAACTTCACCTTCACCCCTCCCACCCTCTACTCAATCCCCATGGAGAGTTGCTGGAAGGCTCTTTCTGGAGGTGGAGTTGACTGCACCGGAGATCTTATAATTCGTTTTTTCTCAAGTTGGATGCTTGAAAGTTCAAGAAAAATTAAAACACAAATAAAAGAAAAGGATAAAACATCTCCTGGATTTATTTTATTTTCTCCCTGCCTCTCTCCCTTTCTCTTTCCCTCCTCTGCTCCTTCTTCCTTCCCTTCTTATATCCCTATTTCCCTTCTTGCCTCTCTCCTTCTTTCATTCCTTCCCTTCGTATTCCTTTTTTCCCTTCCCTTTTCTTTCTCCTTCCTTCTATTCCTCTCTTTTCTTGACTGTTTATTGAAATGTTTCTGCATGCAGGAGTCAGTGCTGGGTGTTGGGAATATAGCAGTAAAACAGACATAACCCCTCCCTTCACTGAATTCAAAGACCAGCACTTCCTATAAGGAAGGATTTGGCCACTAAGAAAAATAGTTTGTCCCATTTGTACTAATAACTGGAAAAACTGGGTTTCAGGTGTTTTTTAAAATTCCTTTTCCTGTTGGGGTTGAAGGGGTTATCCACAGGTCAAAAAATTATTTCCCTCTTTTAGCTGCCTTATACTAATGCTGACATTTCTGGTGAAGTGTCAGAAAATTTTATGCCCAAGCAGAACTGGTGGAGAGCCAGAAATCAGTTGATTTTGCTTTGGGTGCAAATATTTTATTGGGGATGGAAAAAGTTGTTTTCCCTGATTTACAGCTCCTGCAAACATAAAGTAGGTTCTATATTTGGAAATGTTTTTGAACCTTTGAGGTGTAGCCAGGGGTTGGTTCTTGCACCTTTCCAACCTGGCCTTGGTAGGACTTGCCATGGCTAATGTTTTGCTGAGCCAGCTCCAATTTGTAGAACTAGGGCTTTATGCTCTGTATTATTTTTGCTTTTTAGCTTTTACTTGAGTGGCTGCTCTGGCTCTTTCTCTGCAGCCTCTAGAATGTGAAGAAGATAGAGGGAATACAATGTACATTGTAGTTGAAATGCTTTGTGGTACAATATGCTTCTAAGGTTCCTTAGAGAGGAGTAAAACCATTCTCAACTTGCAGATCTGTTAAAACAATGACAGCAGGGCAGCCCAGATGGCTCAGCGGTTTACCGCCGCCTTCAGCTCAGGGCGTGATCCTGGAGACCTGGGCTCAAGTCCCATGTCAGGCTCCCTGCGTGGAGCCTGCTTCTCCCTCTGCCTGTGTCTGTCCTCTCTCTCTCTTTGTGTCTCTCATGAATAAATAAATAAAATCTTAAAAAAAGAAAACAATGACCGCAACAGCAAAATCAAAAGATAGTTCCAGGTAGGCCTGATAAGTCTTGGCCTCAGAAGAAGAGATGCCAATTTAGTAGGGTTAACCATTCCTTTGTGTTTTTTTTTCAAAACCTCCTGCCCTCCCCCAACAAGCCACCCCCCATTCCTCCCCTACTCCTGGCTTTTGGTTGGTCCTACCATATGGATGAATATCAGCAAATAGTAAATCTCTCAAGATATGTTAGCCTTTTCTGTAAATGTTGAGAAGGGGAAGGAATGTAAAAAAAATAGTTTCTCAGTATTATTATAAATCACTTTCTAGAAAAATAATATCTATTTCCTTTATATGGCTTTTCTTATGAAATGTGAATTCTATCACTTCATTACCCACAATACCAGCTCAAGTTGTAGGGAAACCTATCCAACTGGTGACTAGGACTCTCTTCCGTATTGGGTAAAGGTACTTGGAATTTTCACACTGCGTAATTTCACATTTTTGTGAAGCCTACATTTTGGAGGGACCTCTTTAAAAATGAGTGGGTACTGTGTCTGTTTCTCTGAACAAAATACTTTATTGTTAACATATCTAACAAAAACTTTGGAAATTTCTTTGTAAGGAATTCTGATAATATTTGCTGCTCTTTTAAATTGTGTTCTAAATTAAGTGACTACCATACAGGTGAACATTAACTGCGATATCAAGCTACAGAAATATGAAAACTAGAATAGGAAGACAGAAATTGGCTGATTTTGCTTTCGGTGCAACTATTTTATTGAGGATGGGGAAAAGTTATTTTTCCTAATTTATAGCTCCTGCAAAAATAAAGTGAAATGTGTAAAATTATTTTTGTAGGACAACTTTAATTCTAGAAATTATAGAGTGAGTCAGGGACTGGAAAGAAATTTCCCCTAGAAGAATCTCTTGTTGCTCTTTTTTTAGTCCAAGAGGAGTGAGACTTATGTTTTAACTCTAGCTTGCCCGTTGACCTTCTCTTCCAATTTTTTTTCTAGTTGGTAACATTGTTAATCTAAGCATTATTCTTAATGGTATAAACAGAGCTGAGTGTACAATAATTTATGCTTTGCAATAATTTTTTAATGATAGTTGAAAAGTGTGTGATCTTCACCATTGTGTGGACAAGTTATACTATTTCTTGTGAGACCCCACATGTAATTGTGAAGATACATGGTGAACATGAGCAACTTTTGAGACATTTAATGTGTAGCAGAAGCAGAACTTTTGGCAGTGAATTGCTTTGCAAAGTTTTACTTTAGGTCCTAGGAAAATCTCTTTAGAGGGTTTTGAGAACATAACCATTGCCTCTCCCAGATGGGAACGTAAAGTCATGGAATAGTCTCTCCCTGGCCTTTGGTGTTGGTCAACTGGAATATTCCCATGGCTGGACAGATCTTGATGTGATGTGTGAGTTGAAGTGTAAGAGAGTGGTTTTAAATTTAACTTCAGAGCCCTCTGCTATTTAATCATATGTCAGTTTGATGGTTCCAAGGACAGCATGATACATTGCTCACAGATAATTACCGTGGAGAGAATGAGTTGGTTATAATAATGAATAGCTGGAGAATCTTCTGATAACCTGTGATGAGTGGGCCTTGGTGAGAAACACTCACTGGGCAATTGGCACATAGGTGTCCTATCACTCTGGTGAGTGTGGGTGCTCTTTTGCCACCTAAACATGCAAAGCAGGGGCTTTTTAAGGATTCCTGAGCAGATAAAGAAGCACTGCTCTTGGATTTCATGTGTGTCATTTATCCTAAACCTGTTACTACTTTATATTAGTATTTCATTTGTAATCCAGATTATTCAAACTACTATCTATTGTCAGAATGTTACATGTAGAAAAGTAAACTCTATCTTAAGAAGCAACTTCCTCATTGCTGTGGCATGTTGAGTACACATCCACAGGTTGTCAAGCCTCTCCCTGTGTCTGTAAAATGGAGACACTGTATTATACTCATCCCTTATAGGTTTGTGGTCAGGATGTACATTGAACATGGAGCACAGTCTGGCACACAACAGATGTTCATAAGGGATGATGTTGTGATGAAGGTTTTCATGACAAGAATACTGGGTGAGAGTAGGGGGTTCATGCACCAGAGAAGTAGGAGATGATCTGTTCATGTAGCCTCTTTAGCTTTCCTAGTTATAGAAAATTTAGTTGTTGGAAAAAAGCCTTTAAGGCTTTTTCCTCTTGAGCCATTGACAGATTTTGAGGGAAAGGTTGAAAACAACTGTACCCTGCCGAATGCTTCTTTCCTGAGGGATATGAATAGCTAAATACAGAAAATTCATCCTATGTTTATTGAAAAGTAATCTTTGTCTTACATAAGGATGTATTTAGATTTTTCTGAAACAAAATAGCTAGGATTTAGCCATATTTTTTTTTCATAGGTTTTCCATATCTATGCATTAAAGGACCATATGTTGAGTTTAGGCCAAGTACCCAAGTTTGTTCCTTTATCCATTTATTTACTTTATTCATCAACTTACTTTCATCAAATACTAATTGTATGTATGCTTTATACCAGGCATTGTGGTGTAACTTAAACTATTCTTAGAAGCAGGATCTAGAAAGATGGAAGCAAATTGATAGGATTTATAGTAGGATACTTATGCAAGTGGTATAATGGGATACACACTGTTCTGCACCTTGGTTTCTTTTCTTTTTTTTTTTAATGTCTCTGAGATCTTTCCATATCCATAAATAAAAGCTTTCCATTCCTTTTTACTCCTGCATACAGTTCCATTGTACCAGTCTCTTCCTGAAAGGACTTTAGGTTGTTTCAAATTTTTCCTTTTCATATAGATTCCTATAATTAATAACTATGAATAGGCTTAATTTCATATGTATATGAATATGTCTGTAGGATAAGACATTTAAACCTAGTTTTCATTTGCTTTTATCTTGTTACAGGTGAAGATGGGGCACCGTTAAATATGTGCATAATTTGTCATATTCTTTTGTTGTTTTTAAATTTATTTTTAGAAGTTCTTATATTGGAAAAATTACCCATTTGTCTGATTTGAGTTTAAAATGTTCCTTCCTAAAAAAAAAAAAGGTTCCTTCCTGACAGTTTGCTTTTTAAAAAAAATTTTGCTAATGGTTATACAGAAATGTTTAAAAATTATTTTTATATAGTCAAGTATATTGTTTTTTCTTATGTCTTCTGAGTTTTGTGTCATAGTAGAAACCTCTTTCATACTATAAGAACAGTTGTCCTGTGATTTTTGGGGGGATATTTTTATGGTTTGATTTTCTGCATTTAGTCTTTGAACCATCTGGAATTTATCTTACTGTAAGGTATGAAGTATGGATATAACTTTACTTTTTTCTAGGTCAAGTGAAGTTTAAATGTCACTTCCTCTGTTTGCCTTTCACTGGAGCTAGCCCAGCCAGGTTAGGTTTGTCTCTTATAAATTTATGTAACTTCCCACTAGAACATGAAGCACAGTCTTAATTCTTGTTCAGTGTCTGTCCTCTAGTCTAGAGTGGAACTTCCATCTGAAAAGGACCTGTGTGCCGTAATATAGTGGACACTTAATAAATATTTGTAGAATGAATTAATAGTGTGAATTGTAATGAACTGAAGTTATGAGGGGATAGAAATTATGAGTAACTAGAAGCTATGTAAAGATGTGCAGATGGCATGTGAACCATTGAAGATTACATAGAGGGGAACCAAGTCACCAGGGTGGTGGAAGATTAGATAGCTATTGCTATGCAGGACAATAAAATAGCCCTCTGTTTAGAATCACCTTGGACTCTAGATGGCTTTCCCATACCCTTCTCTGTGAGACCCAGCAGGAATATCTTTTTTTTTTTTCCTTCTTAGGAAGCCTAATTTCTCAGCTTTCCCTAGGTTTAGTGAGACATGCCTACATGATTGAGATCCCTGACTAACAGTGGCAGGATGTAGGAACAGGTGTGGAAAATATGGCAGGAGCTAAGAACAGAGAGGTTTTGTCCAAGCTGTGTTTTAGATGCTTTGGGATAGCTAGGTAGCTCTGTCTAGTAGGCAGATAGGATTGAAAATCTGGAATTGGACAAAGAGGCATTACCCATGGCAGAGTGTGCCAAATTGAATATGAATATCATGGGCATTTAGAAGACAGAGTGCAGGGAAGTTTCTATTAATGTGATAGTATTTGGACTGGACTAGAAAAGTGGAAAAAATTTTATCAGATATAGTACCAGATGGGGAGCATGAGCAAAGGCAACAAAGTGAGACGGGACAATGCTTGGAAGAGAGGGTAGGGGATTCTGTAGCTTAAGCTCTGGAATAGGGAGAAGTAAGGGTTTGCCAGGCCAAGGAAAGCCTTGAGTGCTTAGCTCAAGATTCTGAATTTTTTGAGTCTGGGAATAGCAGGCAAAAGTATCTTCTAGAGGATTAACTCTATAGCATTTCAGTGCCAGAGAGGTAGGCAGTAGCCTATGCTAGAAGAAACACTGATGCCAAAAGAAGGTGGTAGCATTAGAGGTGAAGAGGGAGGAACAGGCTTAAGGATGCACGGATAATTAATAAAACAAGCAAACAGACGAAACACAAAAATCAGCAGCCTGTATTATCCATCCCTTAGTTTCTAAAAGAAGCTAACAAGAAAATAGGAGTCAGCAGAACTGGAAAAGCAAACAAAACTTACTCTAATAGCAGGAAGAGAATAAAGGTGTGGTGGCAGGGATTTTTTGCTCAAGCAGTCTGTTGCTGTTGCTGTTATAGTAGCAGACAAGACAGAAGACTTAGTTGAGTGTGTGTTTGGTGCTATGCATGATGCTATATTCTTTAGACTTGGTCACACATTTTCTTTATGGTAACTCCAAGACAGTAGATGCTATTATTGGTCCCATCTGTGAGATGAGGACAGCCAGACTCAGAGAAGTAAGTTGCCCACTGTCACACAGCTGTTAATGAGTAGAACCAGTATTCAAACTCAGCTGTTCTGACTACAGAATACTGCATCCTATTCCACAGTGAGAAGTTTTGTGCTAGGATAAATTGGTTTGGCTCAAGAACTCCTGATACCATAGGGACCACTCTTTAATGTGCTTCTTTTGGGGTGGAAAACTATTTCTATAACACAAAGGATTCCAAGCATTGATGAAAACCTCTTATAATAGAAGCTGAGAAGCTGTTTGTGTTGGCAGTTTCAGCAGCCTTTTTTTGTGCTGCCGGTCTGAATCTTCACCCTCTCTTGAGCAGGAATGTGGAATTCCTCTTTTTGAAGTGAGTTTGAGTGGGTTTGGTGAGTGGGCCTCCATGGAGGCAGCAGCGCCTTTGTAGGCCAGAGACAGTCATCAGCTCTGGATGGGCTTCAAGAAACATGGATGGGGAAGAGGTGGGGGAAGACCTCAGGCCATACATCCTCTTGCCTGCTGAAGACAGTTCCCAGTGGGGAATTCTGGGGAAACAGCCAAGAGAAAAGATATATTTCCAGGAGGGGTTTTCTGCTTCTTCCAGGAATCATTCTTGGGACAGTTCTTCATGGCCCCACACAGTGTGATCGGAGAATCCCAGCAGCATAAAAGCTGAAAAGAAATGAAGGCCTTTTTTTGTGATAAATGAGAACTTTCCTTTTGGAATAAATTAAAAAAACCAGCACAAACAAAACAACTCTCTGATAGAGAGATGGTCTTCACTGTAGCACAGTATCTGTATCTCCCTTGATCTTGTCTGAGGCTTGTGAGAGGGTTGGCAGCACATAATAGAGATTGAGAATTCAAACCCATGTACTAGTGCACTTGTCCAGGCAGTCATCATACAATGGAATCGTTTCTTCCTCATCATTATAGTTAGGTCAAAGGGTAGGTATCATGCCATCAAAATGTAGTGTCTTCCTCCTACAGAACTTGAGTGGGTTTTTTGTTTTGTTTTAAACTTTTAAACTTTAGACTTTTAAGCTTCAACAACTTTGTATGCCTGATAGAAAGGATCTGTGTTAGCTTCTCAGTTCTTAGAGCTCTAGAGAGAGTGGGATTTCTTTTCTGTTTGTTGCTTGCCACTTTGTTTGGTTTACCATCTCATCTCATAGACATTTTACTTTTGTTCAGTCCTCTCAAATGAAGATATTTTGGGTAGAATGATTAACATAGCTTTCCTCAACTTCTCTACATTGTGTTATTTGTAGATTGTTTTTTATCAATCAACAAAGTTTTGTAAAGTGTAGAAGCACACAAGGCCTTTCTAAAGACCCTTTATGCTTTTAATTTAGGTAGTTCTAAATTTCTAAGGAATTAGAAAACTTTGCTACCATTCATTAAGCAGTTTCCACGAGACAAGCTCTGTGCAGAAAACACTGGTGTGAAATATTTTTTCTAATCCCCACAACAACCTTGTAAAAAGGGCAAAAAAAATCTCTGGAAAGATTGACAAAAAACACTGAACCGTGGGAGTGGTTATTGCAGAGGTGGAGGGGGAATATAGCCTTTCTTATTATAAACTCTTTTGTGTTGTTTGATTTTTTTATTACTAGCATGTATAATTTTTAAAATTAAGATATTCATATATAATAACATACCTTTTATAGAGTATAATTTAATTGTTGTTGGTGTTTTTATAAGATTGTGTAACCATCACCACTAATTCCAGAATTAAATTTTAATCACCCCAGAAAGAAACACCATGCCTATTAGCACTCACACTCATTTCTCCAATCATTCCCCTTATTCCAGCCCCCAATCTACTTTCTCTATGGATTTGGATATTTGGGACATTTCATATAAATGGGATTGTATAATATGTGGTCTTTTGTGATTGGATTCTTTCACTTAGCATGATATATTTGGGTTCATTCATGTTGTAGCATGTGTCAGTATTTCATTCCTTTTTATTGCTGAATAATATTCCATTTTGTGAGTATACCATATTTTGTTTATACATTTATTAGTTGATCAACTTTTGGGCTATTTGTGCTTTTTAGCTATTTTCAACAATGCTGATGTGAACATTCATGTGCAAATTGTTGTTTGAATATTTATTTTTATTCTCTTGGGTATATGCCTAGGAGTGAAATTGCCATATCATATGGTAATTCTGTTTAAATTCTGGAGGAACTACCCAATTGTTTTTCATAGTGGTGTGCTATTTTATAGCACCAGTACCAGGTAATAGTTCCATTTTCTCTACATTCTCACCAACGTTTGTTATTGCCTGTCATTTTGATCATAGCCATCCTAGGAATATGAAGTGGTATCTCAGTATGGTTTTGATTTGCATTTCCCTGGTGACTAAGTGATGATAAACATCTTTTCATGTGCTGATTGGCCATTTGCGTATCCTCCTTGGAGAAATGTCTATTCAGAATCTTCGCCCATTTTTAATTGTGTTATTAGTTTTTATATTGTTGAGTTGTAAGAGCTATTGTATATTATGGATACTAGGTCTTTATTAGACATATGATTTCTTATATTCTCTTGTGTACAAGTAATTTTACACTTGCATTTGCTGTATTCCATTAAAAACACACAGTCAATATTTTTTAGTAAGTTGGAAGGGTGATAGATTTAACAAAATTATGCCTTTAGGAAAAGTACATGGATTTGTACTATTTTCAAAGTGTACAATCTTGACACTAAACATATACACTGTATTCTTTGAACACAGACATGGTCACTTGTATCAAATGGATGCTTATTCTCTTTCGGTGATATCTTAGCTACCTTAGAAATGGACTTTACCTTGAATGTTCTCTTACCTTTTGTCTTTTGATATGACTGAACTTCAAAATTTGAGCCACTTCCAACCAAATAATTTGCCCATTTAAATGCTTAGGGTATGGCCTCATTTTATAGTGCCGTAAAATGAAATTTAAAAAGCCTCTCCAGAGAGCTGTGATTACCATTTTTTTCTTTAGTTGTTAGCCAAGCTAATAAATATTCTTAGCAGTTCTGTCATCATATGTCATATAAAACTAGATCTAATGATCAAATCCATGAGAGGATCCCAAGTACCTTCTGTACAGCTTGAGAGGAAGAAGTGACCCACCTGATCATTAGACCCTTGGGTCTTCTGGAGCAAGATTTAACACACACCTCTCAGAAGGGTGGATGAAGGGGCCCTTAACAAGGTTTGGCTTGTTGAGGATCAACTGGCTGGCTGCTCTGGGAAGTGATGCTGTAGCTGCCTGGCCTATAGTACTGTATGCTCCCGGTTCTCACGGAGGATAACTTGGCTGTGTTTGGAGATGATCCCTTGAGCCCCTCTTCTGATACATACATATATGTGTGTGTATTCCAGTTCCTGACCAGGGCCTCTGCAATCTTCCTGCTTTTCTGGCTCCCTCGCGTACCTTCTTGGGTTCTCCAGCACACGGTTTCTCTTTTCAGAGGTCTCCATTAAAGCCTGGGACCTTTCTCAAATTCTTGACAGCCAGTAATTCATAAAGGGAAAATGAATTAACTCCGTTTTAGCATAGCTGTAGGGCAAGAGAGTTGTTTGGAAGTGATTGCTGCAGGCTGTTAAGACAGCTACTTAGCTTTCAGGGCTGGCAAGAGAAGGATGAAAAGTAATGAGTTAACCTGCTAAGAATTTGGCCATTTTAATCATTTGAGTCTGGCTATACTTTGTCTCCATTTATACCGAGTGGGGAAACAGTTATCTTGATAAGCAGGGATTTATCTCACCCCACCTCTCAGTGGCTGCCTGGATTCAGAGTAGAATAGATTCCTTTATGTAGCAAGGGGAATGGGCATGCTTTGTATGAGTAAGAAAAGGAAAAAAAGCCACTGGTATTTTTTCAAAGTTCTTATCAGCAAAGAGCATTACCGAGAAATCCAATAGGGTAGTGATGACATTCAATTTTATTTGTACCAGGAATGCACAGATGGCTAGAGTTAGCAGCTATTCATTTTTAGCACATATCTCTCATTAATGTTAGGGGGAATTACAACAGACCTATCAAAGGGAAAAAATAGAGGAGAGTCTGTGGTATCAAATAAACGTGCATCATTTTTTTGTGCAAGGGTCACATACTTGGAATAATTCCTTTCTGTAATTGTAACTTTCCGTAGTTAGTTTATTCTTCTTGTTGAATTTGTATGTTGTCATGGTATTTTTAATGGCCTGAAGAAAAGCATTTCAGCAAACTGCCCAGGTCTGAGACTTACAATTAGTCACTGCAGCTTGTGGGATCATTTGTGAATAGCTCAATCGAGATGTGTTTTTACATAAAAGTTCCCCTTGATTAATTGCCCAGGAAATGCTTCCAGTTCATAGAGATTTGTAAATCTGTATCATAAAATATTCCATTCCCAACATTTCAGCCAGTGAGAAACTTGTGATTTTTTTTTTTAAACCATCATGTGTCCAGGTGTTGCCAGCACTTTTCTTTTAATCAGTTTCTACCAAACAACAATATAGAAATTAAATTCCAACAGCTAGGAAAACTAGAGTTCTTTATTTCCTTTCTACATTCAAGACATAAGCAAGTAGTCAAATAGTCTGGTTTTCTAGAAGATCCAAATTAAAATGTAATTTACAAAAAAAGATCAAATGGAAAGAAAATAATTTAATTAAAGATGCAAGTAACATAGGACTTGGCTTCAATGGTACCAAAATTTAGTAAGAATTTGACACATTATTTTTTAATAGGATGTTGCTTTTCTCATGGGCTGGACTTGGATATATTAAATTTATAGTCGTTTTCAGTTTCTTCAGTTGGGAAAGGGGAAAAATCTTTCTTGCTTCCTATTTCTTCTTTGGATGATGAAGAGTTCTCATTTTATCAGATGCAACCAGAAGGAATTTAGTATTTATACTAGCAAATGAGCATACTAGTAATAGGAAGCATTGCCTAAAATGAAAAATGAGTTTGAGACACGAATAGAGCAAGCATTCAGTTTTTGCACATGAATTTCTTTTCTTCTGTTTTCTCTTGAATCTCAAATATTTATCATATTCATCTAATTAATACTGATATTTTTCTCATAAAAATGAAAAAAACATTTAATATGAGTTATCACCTAGTAGTGTAGGAGAATTAGTCTATACGATGTAAGTTTAAATTGTTTCTCATTTCTAAATTACATGATGGCTACATTTAATAGAGTCATTCATCATCATCCTGTAGGAACTTTATACAACTTCCACTATTCCCCAAACCTCAGCTATTCACTGGGTAAATGGTTTCCTTGAATTCTGTGTGAGGAATGTGAGAGCAGGCTTCCTCTTGTCTGTCTGTCTGTCTTCACAGAGTCTCAGATGATTTTTGGTCTCCTGTGCTGTCTATTTTATACAATGGATAGAGCCTTTGCCTAAAGGAGAGATGTGCTCACAGGCACTGCTTAGGTGTGTGTGTGTGTGTGTGTGTGTGTGTGTGTGTGTGAAAGAAATATAAATATTTATGTGTATATTTATGTTTTGTGTGTAATTAAGATGAGTAATATATGTGTGTGAACTAAATATATGTGTGTGTATATATATGTATGTATGCGTGTGTATGTATATTTGTATGTCTGTGTGTGTATCTTCTTATGTAAGAAACAGAATATTTGCTGAGTTTTCTCTGGTGAGAAGAAGAGAAGTTGTTTGGGGCCACTGATCAGGAGTTGTGGTAACATAGCTTTGGGAAAACAACCTTAGAGCCAAATAATAGTAGAGTTGTTTTTGTTTTCGTTCTTGTCTTGGTGGGAGGATTATCCTGGTTAGCTCCGATAAGAAATTAGCAAGTGCGGTAAATCCAAGAATAGCAATGATAGGTTAGGAAAATGGCCTGAGTTGTGGAGTCTAACAGGTTCAGATAGAACCCGGCTCTGCTTCCTCCTAAGTGCAGGAGGTACCTCTAAGCAAGTCGCTTGCTTGCTCATCCTCATCTTTCGAGTCTATAATGGGGATAACAACACCTATACCATACAGTGGTCCTGAGGAATAAACATGTACATTGTCTAGTCCAGAGAGATGCTGATAAAAATTCTACCTTCTATAGCATTCCTGCTTATGAACCTCAGTCCTGGTGGCTGCTCTGTGGATTTTGGGTGGAATAATTCCTCAAAGTTGGGCCACCCTGCCCTTGGAAGCTCCAGAAGCATGGCCATCCAGGTGAAAAGTAGGGCATGAAAAAACTCCGGTGGATGCTTAGGATTTTGCTGCATCCCTTCAGGTAAAGAACCTATCATGACTCCAGTGTAGAAGCCTGGGTCCTTTGAGGAAATAGGCTGGGTCAGGAAGAGGGAAACATGAGAGGTGTCAGGAGTCTACAGATAGGCTTTGGAGGAGGCCTGGGAGCTCACTGTATTTTTCTGAATCTTCCTGAAATGGACAGATGTCTATGCTGACTCTTGGTATTCTCTGTTTTGCTTTGAGTAACTGTCCTGAAGTAGAAGATCAAGAAAAGGTCTTGATCTTCTTGATCAAGAGAACAGGAATGCATTGATTCACAAGAAGGATAAAAGCTGCCCAAATATATCTTATGATTGGGAGGTGGCTGCAAGTTTTCATAACTTACATAGCAGATCTAAGTCCTGCTCCACAAACCCAGGAGAATAAGAGATGCCCCATCTTTATGTCTTTATTGCTTTCAAAGCCACTTAGATCAGACCTCAGATTGGAGGCTACACAACCAGTGGAGGCAGAGACAGAGGCAGACATGTGATCCAGATATCATCTTCAGAAACCTCAATCAGCCTATCACATTGCCTCCTAAGGTTTGAGCTTTTAACTGTGGAGCTTAGATAACCCAGGACCTCACATAGGTGCCATCTTCATGACATTTTGGGAGTCCTGGAATGTGATGTTGAGGGCATAAAAGTCTTCTTTCTTAGCTTTCCCCATTTGTCATTGAGTAAAGGATTTTTGTCCCCACGGTGATCCAGCCTGGATTCATGGAGGGCAGAAGCCACTACCCTTATTATTTTTTTCCTTATCATTAAAATCTTCTTGTATTATCTCATTTATTTCTCCTTTTAATAAGCATTGTTTTACTATTTATATCCTATTGCACAGATAAGGAAACCGATATAAAAAAATTAATTCACCCGTCTCACATCCTTCAGGGAAGAAATGGTTGATCTGAGGTTTGAACCCATGCAAACAGGCTCCAAGTCATGACTCTTAAGCTCATTTTGTCCAACTGTTACTTTTGTTTCTAGCCTGAAACCAAGAGCTGATTCAGGGCTGTCCTGATTTGGCTTGGATGGCCCATTGGCGAAAAGCAAAGGAAGGATGTTGTTCTGTTTATAAGGAGAATCCTCAGGTTGGTCAGGACTGAAATTTCTCAAGGAGAGAGTGAAGGTCAGTGGTCTTTACCTCCCTGGGAATAATGAAGTCACTGATCTATGGCAGAAAGGGTGACTTTTTTTTTAAGATTTTATTTATTCATTCATGAAAGACACACAGAGAGAGGCAAAGGTATAGACAGAGGGAGAAGCAGGCTCCCTGTAAGGAGCCTGATGCTGGACTCAATCCCAGGACCCTGGGATCACGACCTGAGCCAAAAGCAGACACTCAAACCACTGAGCCATGCAGGTGCCCCAGGTGACTTTATTTAGTACTGAACAAAAGGAGACATTTTAAGCAGCTCTAATTGATGAAATTTGGGGACTCAGTGGCATTCAGAGATAACTGCTTGTACCTCATAGCTTGCCTGGCACTTCCCCTTGATGCCCAGAGTTTTAGACACACCAGCTGAGTTTTTGTGTGCAAGTCACTGAACTGCTCTGAGCAATTATCTCATCAGGCATACATGGAAGATGGGGACTCAGCTCTTGTTCCTTCTTGTTCTTAAATGCTGTCTCTGTCATTTCTACTCAAGACTTTGGTGGTATCCAGGAATCTTTGTTTTTGTTAGTTATGTGTTTAAAAATTAGGATGCTTTTGGGTGGTTTAGAAGAACACTTATGTATTTTATTAATGATGCTTTTTTGTATTAGAACATCCATAACTTGAAGATCAAATATAAACATGATTTCATTAATTCTTGCTTAGAAAGAATCTAAGGCTAAAAGATATGTATAGTAAAAATATTTAAAGAAAAATATTCAGTAGCACAGGTAGTGCATGGTATAGCAAAAATCATTGAGGTGATGTACTAACAACTGAAATTTGAGTAACTCTGATTAATACTATTATTCCTTGGACTTTATATCTCAGAACAATAATTCAGTGGGATGATTCTTGGGCGGGGGAAGGGTTTGGGTCAAATAAATTTAATGAACACATCCTATCATGTCCATTTTTAGAGATTCACAATGAACTTCACAATAGTAAAGGCCCTGGAAAGTTCTGCAGTATAAGAAACATGTTCACATTTTTTTTCTATGTCCACAAGACTTATATGATCCTAACCCTTTCTTGTTTGTTTGTTTTTGTTTTTGCAACAATTAACCGCATCTCCCAGAGCTAGTGCTGCCAGAATAGTATTGTAAACCAGTGAGTCAGGCAAATATCACCAAGTGGGACTGAAACAGGTGGCATCACAGTAATAGACTTTGAAAGTGGTTAATTGTTTCGAGGCAATTGTGTGGGGGAAGTGGTTTGTTCGGTCTTCTCATATAATTGGGGCAAGTGGCTTATATCCTCTTTGCCAATAATTCTGCCACTTTGTTATCCTTCACTGATTTTCATTTTATCCACCTCCCACTACTGATTCTGTTTTATTCATTGTCATTTAACTAAGAGTTAGAAGAGATTTGAGTTATGAGAAGAAGAGTGGAAAGAACAGGCATTTATTTTTGCAGTGTGTTGTCATGGGGATAAATACTTGGGAAAGCGTAAGGATGCATAAATTTCCATAACCCCTCATTGGCCATAAGTTATGCCTTCCAAATGCCTTAGTTTGCACTGGTGAAAATGGTTTGGAAGAAGTTTGAGAAATGGAAAAATGAGGTCTGTTAGGTAGATACCAAGATAAACAGTTTGAAATGGACAGTATTGTGAAGTATTTTTGAAAGATAAAGACAAACAAAATAAAATAAAGGTTTAAAAATTTTAAATAATAAAAATTAATTCCGTCTTTGTTCTGCTCCCTGGTTTTCACTCCATTGTATAGTTCCCTCCACTTGAATGTGGGCATGACTTGAATCTGGCCAATAGAATGTGGCTAAGGTGATAGGTGCCACTCCCTCAAACAGAGTGTGTCACAGGGCAAAGGTAGTTGTGGCACACCCATGATTGCATTGTATAATACTCAATCTTAGGAGACTGGGGAGAGATTTTTCCTGCTGGCCTTGAGGAATCAAATAGCCATATGATGAGCTGCCAATGGAGAGGGCCACATGGCAAGGAACTATGAGCAGCCTCCAGAACCTGAAAGCAGTCTCCAGCTCCAGCCAATAGCTGGTAAAAATCTAGGAACCTCATTCATTCAGCTGCAAGGCAAGGAATTCTTCCAACAACCTGAATGAGCCTGGAAGCACATTCTTCCCCCGTTAGGCCAATGGATAAGAAATGCAGTCTGGTTAACATCTTGATTTCAGCCTGGCAAAGCTGGGATCACAGGGACCAACCAAGCTGTGCCTGGGTTTTTGACTCAAAGAAGCTGTAAGATAATAAATGAGTGTTGTTCTAGGCTACTAAGTTTGTGTTATGTTGCTGTGCAGCAATGCAAAACTGTTCAGTATTAGTCTGAATTATTTTGGGGATGGTCTGATAAGCCACACCTTGGACCAGATTCTAAAGAGAATATAACTTACTTATTGATGTGTTAGTGCTTTGCTTCCCTCTAAGAGAAAAAAGATTGTTAACTCTCAAAAAAGAATGCCAATGTCTGGCTAGAATGTTCCATTTACTTTTGTGGCAAAGATCTTATAATAATGTACAATATTATATTGTTTCCATATGACATAATAGATAAGCCAATGAGCTTTGGCGTCATAGAAATGACGCCAAATTCTGGGTCTTCTGCTTAACTGTATGATGTATGATGTTAACCTCTCTAAGCCTCAGTTTCTTCATCTGTGGAATGGGGATAAAATTAGTCTCCATGTAAGGATGTTGTTTTGTTTAACTGAGGCTATATATTTATAGTGCTTTAGCATGGTGCCTGACACTTAATGTAATATTGAAAGGTAGAAGATGTTTTATTATTTAGCAATATTTTAACATTGATTTTTGATAAGAAATCATATAGACTCTGACACACTATTTCTGTACTTTAATTTGGAAAATCAGCATATAAGATTTTTATCTTCTTAGACCTCTGCTTTGTTTTACGTCTGGACTGCTGCAGACCAATTCCAGATTGGATGCAATAAAAATAGGTCTTGCATACACCAAGTGCCCCTGTGCTCATAGGTTGCTTTGGCTGTATATTGTCTGGGCAAATCGCCCCCAACCTCTGGCCAGACTGTGGAATGTTGGTTTCCTCCAACATTAGCCCCCCAGGGGTCAATTTTCACAGTTTCCATATGTTTTTATATTACCCCAAACTGTAAATACAACTGACACCCTACCAAATTGGCCCTAATGTGCCTATGTCTAACAGTGGAGTCGTAGGCTTTTAGAAGAATATAATACTCCCTGGAATTGTGGCAATTATTAGAATGTTTTGTTTTTAAAGTGTTTAGATTCTTTTTTTTTTTTTTTTTTACTTGGGAAGAAGTAAATGATGTGCAAGGAGAAGATATGAGGTGGAAACAGGGCAGCAGTTTTAATCTTATGTCTTAGCCCTGCCTTGGGTTTGCCCCCACATTTTTAGAAGTTCTGTCCTAAGATCTGTTACCTGCTCTTGCCCTTTTGTTTTTCTCTTACTTTCCCTTTTTGTTGAGTGTCTACTTATTTTTATCTTCACTTATTTTATCATCTCCAAGTCCTTTGTGATTAAATCTGTCTGTACAGGAAGAAGAGCCAAACTCATTATGATGCAGTGAAGTTCCAGGATATGAAATACGTTAAATATTTCTCCGTGTAGATTCACCCATAAAACCACATAATTTGTTCAAAAAGTGGTCACATTGAGGTTAACGGGTTCAGAGAACGGAAATTAATAGGGAAATTGCATGGCGTCCTTGTTGGTTTTGTGTTCTGCTTCATAGCTGGATCTTCATTTCAGTAACTGTGGCTGCCACCATGAAGTTTGAAGCTGTTAAGCTCCCACCTTCCATTCCAAGGCTCCCCTGGTGGACAGCCAATATTCTTGGCTAATTACCTCATGTGTATCTAGTTCTCTAATAGCCAACTGAGTTGCTGCTCAGGGCATCCTATAAAGTTTGGAGTGGTGTGCCTTAAAGGACTGGGCTACAGAGATTATATCCTGAGAATTTTCATTGCTGTTCCCTAGACCTTTCTAGGTAAGCCTGGGAGAAGAGAAAGTGAGAGGGGTATGAAGGAGCTGTGCAATATTCTCCACAGTTAGGTGGCACAGGACAGAGGTTAATGGCTTGGGTGTGGCCGCTGGAGCCAGACTGAGAATCCTGCCTCTGCACTCACTTGTGCTGTAACTTTTGGCAGTTTCCTCATTTGTAGGCAAAATAATCAAAGAACCTTCCTTATAGGGTTGTTGTGAGAATTAAGTGAGCTAATAAGCGTAAGATGCTTAGAGCACATCATGTGATGTGAACATTTGCTGTCTGTAGTTATCATTGCTACATAGCAGTATTAGAATGTGTCTAGACCAGCATTCAGGAAAATCTGGCCTATGGGCCAAATCCAGCCCTGCCCACCTGTTCATGTAAATAAGGTTTTATTGGAACACAGCCATGCACATTTTTGTAGCATGCTTAGGCTTTCATGGTGCAATGACAAAGTTGAGGCAAAGTTGAATAATTTCTGCAGAGGCCATATGATTCCCAAAGCCTAAGATATTTACTGGCTATACCTTTATAGAAGAAGTTTGCTGATCCTTGTTTTTAGATGTCAGAAAGCTTTCTCAGCAGCATAGATGAGAAAATATCAGTCTACTGTGAACCATGTAGACTTTAAAAACCATCTATTGAATATGAGTTAAATTAGGAAAGAGATCCTGGGTTTCTTTTAGGTGCCATCTTATAGATATTCAGTGTAATATTAAAAATGACCTTTATAGGAATGAGAACTCTGAGTTGTTATTGTGCTGGCACCAGCTAGTAATACCCAGTTGTATTCATCAGCAATCCAGTCTTACTCCTTTTTACTTTGACTGGTACCTTTTCATTGACAATAAGCCATATTCATTATATAAGATTGAATTCTTGGGATCCCTGGGTGGCGCAGCGGTTTGGTGCCTGCCTTTGGCCCAGGGCGCGATCCTGGAGACCGGGGATCGAATCCCACATCGGGCTCCCAGTGCATGGAGCCTGCTTCTCCCTCTGCCTATGTCTCTGCCTCTCTTTCTTTCTCTCCCTGTGACTATCATAAATAAATTAAAAAAAAAAAAAGATTGAATTCTTCTTTAATAGAAAGTGCCTTTCTTAAAACAAATATAAGAGGGCAATCTTAACTCCTGTAAATCCCTAAATACATATTCCTAAATAGATTTATGGGTTCACACAAAACACCTAGTCAACACAAGGGGGACTGTTTCATCCCCCTTTTGACTAAAAGGTTTTAGAATTAAATTCAGTGCAGCAGAAATCTATTGGTAATAGTGGGAGTAGGCATTGTGCTCAATTCTTAGAGAACAGATAGTTGTGATCACTGTACAGAGGGTGCTTATAGCAGAACAAGGAGGACATTAAAGGATCAGAAATGTGTTGCAAGCACAGCATAATTTGGGTTTTTATAACATGGGGATCCAACTTTCTAGATTAACCAAGACTTCTAGGACAGTGTCCTAAGAGGGATGCATGTGAATTGTCTGTGATGAAAGGGCTGAGATGGCAGTGTGGTGAAGAGCTTTCTAGAAGAGGAAAGCACTGTGCAGGGGCCCTCAGGGTGGCAGGACTTGGTGTATTGAGGGTGCAAATGGAAGGCCAGTGTGGCTGTGGGGAGTAGGTTGAGATAAGACTTTGAGAGGCAAGAGGTAGACCTGGTAGGAGTAAAGGGAAGAAGCATGGCCTTTTCCTCAGGTAGTGGAAATCCAGTGAGAAGTTCTAAGCAGCAGAGAAATATGATGCTGTTTGTGTACCAGACACTTTGTCCCCTGTCCTGCGGAGAATGAATTAGGGGGACCAGTTGGAGCTGGCATCCTCACCCAACTCGGAGGTGATGTAGTGTGGGCCAGAGAGGATGTGGTTAGAAGTTATTCCTTCAGTCTTGTGAATACTCCAAGATTGGGCCCTGTTCTGGCAGTAATGCCTGTCTGGTGGTGCAATAGCCTGTAATCAATCAAAAATGCAAATAAAGATATCATTACAAGTTGTGGTGTGTGCAATGGAGAAAGTGCATGGATGTGGCCATAGCAGTTTTGGTGAGAGGGAGGGGGTATTGTTTGATTTAATGCCCAGAAAAGCCACCTTTGAAGAGGCGACATTTAAGCTGAGACCTGAAAGGTCAAAGTCAGTCATGTAGAAGGAGCAGTGTCTGTGAGAGGAAAGGGGTGGGTGGGCAGACAGAGAGGAAAGAAAGAAGACTGGATTTTGGATTCTGGGGGTAAAGGTGAAAATGGTTTGGGAGGCAGCTGCTGAGGTCCACAGATGTACAACCCTCTTCTCTAGGAAATGGAAAACTCTTGGAGAGTTATACATCAACAAGCACATGAATTCACTTGTTCTGAAACACTCATTCTTGCTGCTGTGTGGAGAGTGGCTTAAAACGGGCAGCAGAGCAGGAGCAGGAGCGTGGTGAGGAGAGAAAAGTATCATGGACCAGGCAGAAATTGATGGTGACTTGAGGGTTGTGGTAGTAGGAGTGAGGGAGAGAAGGGGTCTGTCCACTCTGTTTCCTTATCTGCCTTTCTGTATTGTCAGCTTTTAGCAGGGCATCAAAGCACCAAAGGATAGGTGGAGCCATGGTGTACTGCAGTAGGGGATCCTTACCAGGCAGGTCGAGATGACAAGGGACCCCGCTTTCGGTTCTTCTGGTGGTGAACTCCTGCTGCCAACTTTGACCATATGGGCTGAGAAGCCTGAGCATATATAGTCCAGTCTACAGTGAGGGGATGTACAACATTACAATACATTTATTGCTTAACAATGAGAAAAATAATCATTCCTGGGCTACCATTTTCAGACCTACATGACCAGTCTGTGCTCTCTGGGTCACCAGACATAGATGAAAGGCCAAGCAATAAGAAATGTATTTGATGAATAGTAAATGGGAGCCAGGCTTGTTAGTTATGTGACCCTTGTGTGTATGGTCTGCTCTCCAGGCAGAGTGACTTGTTATTAGGTGCCCCTCTATTGAATATAAAGTCCTGAGGAGGGTGAAGAACAGGCCAGCCTTTTCCTATTTCCCTTTGAGTTTCCTGTGGGTGCATGCCAGTCCTACCAAATGCACTGGGAGGAGGGCAAGGGGCATCAGAGAACACCTGGCTTTCTCCCTGAGGTGTTCCATAGGAAGAGCCCTCATCTACTCTCTTCAGCATAGACTTTCAGCCATTGGGTTCCATTTATATTTAGTATGATGCTCTATAGGGGGAGGAGGTTTTTCAGGGCCAGAATAGTGGAGAATAAAGGTAGCCAGCCCTTCAGAACTTCACCAGAGTGGAATATCTACAAGAAAAACAAACCCTTCTCTTGCTGATTGTGACTAGCTTCTGCTGTGTGACTTGCTTCCTGGGTTTTCCCAGCTTGGGTGGGAAAATAAACAGTTGAAAGCAAGGAGAGTGCATATGGGCTCTAGAAGAGAGTTTGGGGTAGGGAGAAGTAAATCCTAAATTGTGTTGGAGCTAAGTCCTAAGACTTTGGCCTTACTTATTGCTCTTTGCTGAGAGGAGAGCTGGATTCAAGTAACCACAGCTGGCCAGATATTTTCTCTTGCAGGAAGAAATACCATGCTTGTGACACTTAGCACATTTGTATGTGCTATAAATATCTTTAGAATAGTTATGCAGCTTTCTACAATTTATAGGTATGCTGGAATACTGAATGGTATTTACAAGCCTTAAAAAAGTGGAATCATCCCAGTGGTTAAAAGTAAAAACCTTTATTATTGGAAATTCTGCACGCAATACTCATTGTCAGCTTCCATGTTGTGTGTGTGGCCCATCTACTTGTGTGGTCACTGTAGGATCCCAGCTCACTTACCCATGCTTGTCGTGACCTTCTTGCAACACTTCCATTAGGATGGACTAATGGAATGCAACTCATCTTATTATTAAGAAAAGCATACTGGAAGCTAAATATATGACACAAAGAGTTTGATAATGCATTCCAAAGTCCATTGTTTGAGGCATTTTGAATACCTGCTGCTGGTGTGGGAAGCAAGACACTAAATACGTATTCATAACATTATATACTACATGATCACATTATATTGTGAGCTAACAATGAAACAGAGAGGGAACATGCTGGAATCTATTCTAGGCATTTTACTTGTACTAATATATCAACTCTTCACAATAACCCTATGGGTTAGACAGAATCATTTCCATTTTATATATGAAGAAGGTGAGGTACAGAGAAGTTAAGAAACTTGCCCATGATCATACAGATAGAAAATGATGGACTTCTGATAGAGCCCAAGGAGCCTGGCTCCGGAGTTTATGCCACTATTTTCCATTTTTCCATCCTTCAGTGGTTCCTGGAAGATTCTTATAACCTGTAATTGTTTTCCATGGGGGTTATACCATTTACACTCCCAGTTGTACCTACATCTGGTTATTTAACCAAGATATAAGAAAACAGATATCCATAAAAATATTGATACAAGAATGTTCATTGCAACCTTATTCTTTTTTCTAATTTTATTTTATTTGAATTCACTTAATTAACATATAGTATATTATTAATTTCAGAGGTAGAGTTTAGTAATTCATCAGTTGCATATAACACCCAGTGTTCATTATATCACGTGCCCTCCTAATGCCCACCACCCAGTTACTCTGTTCCCCCATCTAACCTCCCTTCCACCCACCCTTAGTTTGTTTCTCATAGTTAAGAGCCTATTATGGCTTGTCTCCCTCTCTGATTTTGTCTTACATTACCTTATTCTTAACAGTAAAAAATTGGAAACGGCCCAAATATAAAACAGGCTAATCAAGCTGTAGTATATTCATATAATGGAATACCACTTGACTTCAGCAATAAGATAGAACTTAAGAGCAATTATAAATGAGTCTCAAAAACTTTATACTGAGTCAAAGAAATCAGACACAAAAGGGCATGTACTGTGTGATTCCATGTATATGAAATGCAAGAATAGATAAAACAAATCCATGGAGATAAAAAGTTGGGTTAACAATTACTTCCTGTCAGGGGACAGGGACATGTGCCTGGGTGGTGGCAATGGTCTATATTTTAATTGGTCAAAAATCATTGATATTTACACTTAATATCTGTGCATTTTCTTGTATATATTTATACCTCACTTGCACAGACACACAAATGCATACAGTATCACATGAAAACTCCCCCTTCTTCCCTTATTCATTCCCTTCTTCAGTGGTAACCACTGTTTACAGACTGGTGTGAGGTTTCCATCAGTTTCCATTTCAATAGGATGTGTGTGTATATATATGTATATATATATATATAAACAGACTTTAATATATATTTTTAAGATTTTATTTATTTATTCATGAGAGTCATACAGAGGGGGCGGGGCAGAGACACAGGCAGAGAGAGAAGCAGGCTCCACGCAAGGACAGGCTTTAATATTTTAACATAAATAAGATCAGACATATATATATTATTCTGTTACCTGCTTTCTTTTTCAATTAATGATATGTCTTGAAGGGCTTTCCATGTTTTGCCTTAATCTTCTTAGCTAGCTTGTAGTATCAGAGTATGCATGCAGTTGATTTCTTCAGCCAGTCTCCTTCTGATGGGCAATTTGGCAGTTACCAAATTTTCACTTTGATAGTGCTGTAGTGAAAATTTTGTATATAAATATTCATGCATATGCTGCAAGCATTTTTTTAGGCTACTTTCCTAGAAGTGTATTTGCTTGGGCAAAAGGTATGGACACTTTGGTGGATACTGCCAAATTGGTTTATAATTTTGCAACCAATTTTTGTCAATTATATTCTTTCTGACTGCATATAAGAGATTTAGATTCTGGCCTTCTCTCACAATGGAGATTATGAATCTTTTAACGTTTTTGAGAGCTGATAGGTAAAAAGTGGCATCTTTTTCTGCTGAGATTTAAAAAAAAGAGAGGTTTTGATTTTCTCCTGTATATACAATATACACATGCACTTAGAGAAACATATGTACTCCCTGCTCCACACTCCCTCCCAGCTATGTAATTGTAGAGGCCCCAAAGCCTAATAATCTCTCAACCAGCAAATTAGGGAACATTTTCTAATTTTAATTTTAATTTTAATTTGATAGACTGTTCTAGTGAATAGCAGGATTCTGTCCTCTCTGACATTCATTCCTAATATAGATGCCATCGTTGATCTTGATATCTAATGGAATTTTTTTATCTAATCGAAGTTCCTTAATGATGGCTGAGTTTTGAAAAGTGACATGACTTGCTTTATGAAACTAGTCAATTTAAATTGAATGATGAAAACTGACCTTGCCACTCTACTCTCCAACTAATCTCCATCTGCCTCCCCCCATAATAGCCTTCTTAAAATTTTTGTTTTCCTGGAGAAAAAAGTTTGCCCCAAGTCAACTTTATTTATGAACATGGAGCAGGTCTTTTTCTGGCAGAGCTTTAGAATCTGAGTTGCCTAGTGGGTGGGAATTTGGGAAATGGTTATCAATGATACTCTCTTTTGAGGCCATGTTGCCAGAGGGCTTTGCATTCTGCACCCCCAGGGGTTCTACTTTCCTGAGTTTAGTACCATTGAGAGCTGTTCTGAGTTAGCCCCTTTATTTATGCATGTGGTTTACTTCTGCCAGTGGGAGGAGAGGCAGGGAGTGATAGATCACCAGAGATTTTATTCTTGGAGATGAAGTTATTACTAGCAAAAATCACAGTGACCATTCCTTCAAGAAGTGTCTGGTGAGCTTCTGTGGGGGTATTTTTTCTTGATCAGGGGATCTCATATTTTTAAATTTCATGACTTCTTTACCTGTCTCTCCTACCCCTTACCTCTTTCCTACCTTTGCCAGTACAATCCTTCTCTTTTTTTGGCTTTCAAGTAAGCTTTTACTAGAAGAAGGAAATATATTTCTGCTGCTAGAATTATATTTGAAAACCTAGCACTCCTGTAAGGGAGTGTGTATACTTTCTAGGTATCTATTGATATTCATGTGTACAAAGACAAAATGATCATTTTCATCACCTTGCTCTGCATCTACCTAATTGGCAGTTCTAAGCAATGCCATTCAAATCCCAGCTTTTCTTTTCCAATCATGCGTCCTATGTCAGGCAACACTTGAAGGAATGGTTGGAGAATACTGAGAATAGGCCTCTGTCACAATGTCCGAACTTCAGTTTTTCATTATTCCTAGCCACTCATTCTTAATTCAGAGAAGTTTTACGGGATGCATGGAATTGGAGGTTTATTTTATAATTTTTGGATTGTAAAAAACACTGCAGTATCCCTGAAAGTAAGATTTATGTATGTTCATACTGCACCAAGAACTTTGTGGGAGTTCTTTATGCAAATGATATTTGCAATAATAATCTATTTTCTTTTTCAGTGGTGCTTGGAGAAAAAAAAATGTTTAGTAGTTGGTTCTGTGTAAGTGTCTGCTTCAAAGATATAAAAAGCATTTCTTTATAAAAATGTCCTCTACTTAATCTCACTAATAACACTGACCTCTCCATCACATGCTATTTCTGGGCATGGACCTTATTTTCTGAGCTGGAAAGTGTGCTTGCCTTTGGTTAGTATGAGTTTTGGAAATACTATATCCTTGTTCAATTAGGAAGCGAGAAGTTGTTCTCAATAACTTTGTAGTAACCAAAAGGTAATTTTCTAAAAGAAGATTCGCACGTAGACTTGATAGTTTTATATGTGTGTATTACTGTATTGGGTAAAATCAAGGAAATGTCAGACAAAAATTATCCAATCCAAATGTTGACCAAGTAGATGGCTGTTCTCTCTCACCTCATTCCTGTTAATAAGTGTCACCAGGAATTGTTAAATCACTGCTTCAGCCAGTACTGTAAGTTTTCATCAGGACCAACATGTTCAGAATATTTTCATCAGCAGGATTTTTGATAGAAGATCATTCAGCTTAATAAGTTCTCTTGAACTTTATTTTCTTGGAGAGAGAGGGAGTAGCAGAGTATATAATTTTATGAGGATTAGAAATAGAAGTTTTTTCTTCTTCAGAGTGGCTTCCATTTGATTAGCCATTGTTTCAATTCGATATGTTTGCTGCATATCATCTAATTCTTACCTTGTACATGTTTCCGTGAGAGCAGTGATTCTCACTTGCTTTGGGAGGCAGGACTCCATGATAGTGACTGACTTAGCAATGCCTGGAGGGGCTGGGAGGATTCAGGAAGGATCCCAAAAGTTTCTACTCTGAGGTCTTCCTCTTTTGGAATCAGTGCTCTCAAGCCCTCTCTGTACTGCCCTTTTGCCTCCTCATGTGTGAGATTAGATTTATACCAGCTGCCATGGACATGGTTGCCTAAATCTGTGGAATGTTTTATTAAACGCTGCTGGTGAAATAGTCCACATTAAGCCTAGCACTCCTCCCCCCACTCTTTTAACCCATCCTTTGTCCTTAGTCTTTTTCTCACTTGATCACTTTATGATTTTGCACTTTGACATCCTATAGATTCATTAAGAACTTTTATTGCAAGCACCAGGGCTTTATTTAACATGATGATTAGCCAAAGTGTTATTCTATTTGAGCTAAGTGATGACAATGTATTTGATTGGAGCCTTGTAATTGTTATTTTAAAATCAAAGTAATGGATTATGATCTCAGAATAGGAACATGATCCAAAAGAATAATAATAATTATAAGAGCAACCACTTAGAAGAAAATAAATGCCCCGTCACAGACCAGGGGCCTTGTGTTCCCTAAGTCCCACCTACCTTTGCAGTCCCAGGTTCCCAGGAAGAGGGGGTTCTCTTCCCTCTGGCCCTGGGCTAGCCTCTCCGGCAGCCTTCCAGTTCCTGGAAGTAATTGGTCATTTTTTACCTTGGGAATTCTACTTGCTGTTCCCTCCTCTTGGGGGACACCTCCACTGGCAATTCTTGGCTGGCTCCTTGGAGTCTTACCCACTGTCTCACCTCCTTAGGGCGGTTTCCAGGCCACTATGCCTAAAATCATCTTCCTACCCCATGCCTGTCCATAAATGCAATGTGCATCATCATCTTTCACAGCATTCAATTTTTTTCCTCTCCTTTAGGAAACCTAAATTGTGTCTCCTTGGTCCTGGTCTGTGTCTCCCACTGACATTTAAGCTCCATGAGTTGGGTGAAGACTATACATATCTCATTCACCATGGCAGCCCCAGTGCCATCCTGGCACTTGGCATTAATTGGTTGCTCAATGTATACTTGTGATTGAATTAATGGGATATTCTGAAGTTTCAACTTTTCCTGAATCCATATCAATATATTCTATACTTAGTATTTCTAAGATAACATATGATCTTCCAGTGGTTGAATTTAACCACACTCTGCTGACTTTTGTCAGGCATATGAAGGATCAGAATAAGAAGGTGGCCAACCTCAAGCACAATCAACAGTTGGAAAAGAAGAAAAATGCCCAGTTACTGGAAGAAGTCCGCAGGCGAGAAGATAGCATGGCTGACAACTCACAGCACTTGCAGGTGAGCTCAGGCTTCTCCTTTTAAAACCTAAATAATTGGAGATTGACTCTCTCTGACAGGTACCCATTACTGTGAGAAAATATGCACAGAAATGGGAGACTTGCCTTAGCTCTGAGCCCAGCACTAACAGTGTACTCCTAGAGAACCCAATAGATCTTTACAACTGTGGAGAATCATTTTCAGAATGGTGCCTGAGAAGAGCTGATTATGGTGGAAACTTTAATGCTGTACAGAGTCCATTGGCTTTTATACCTCACTTGAAAAGGTAAGGGCTGTGTTTATATAGTTGGCAAAAAGCTTAAAACGTAGACATATCCCCCTTTTAGAATTATATTTCAATGGTTTTGGTGTTAGTAGAAAGGAAATATATGTGTATTATCACAGAAGCTATTTGAAAAAGGATGCATTAAGTTGATCTCAGATAGTTTACAAAACTGGTTTTGTTTTACTCAAAACTCTGAGGCTCTGAGACATCATTATTCTGTCTTTTCTGTGGAATATAGTTATCACTGAATGGACAGACCTATCTCAGAAACCAACTGGCTAACTGAAAACACCAATTTTTCCTCATTAACATCCCTATTTTTGGCAAAGGAGCTCTCCCCATGTGCTCAATAAAACATTCAAGCTAAAACAGGGCATTTGCTTTGAAGTTCCTTTATTTATTCCAGTGTGCCTTTAAACAGAGCAGTTCAAGTTCAACTTGGCCAGAGTTCATGTTAAATTTTGCTTATTAATTAGTGTCTTTCTCCAGTTATATATTAGGTTTCCTCCTTGGAGATAGAAGAAGTTAGATAGTTTCAATATGTACTCACAGTTCATCTTTTTAATTGACCAAAAGAGAAATGAATAATTATTCTAGAGTATGAAATAAAAGGAAATGTCTTACACAGAGCATGGCACATGGAAGTTACTTAGTCAATATTAGTTTCTTTTTGTCTCTGTGTCTTGGAGGTGCCTTAATGATTTCAGTCAAGCCCCTTTGCATGCATGTCTGATTTGGTTAGCACAGTAGTACCATCAGGTCCTTTGTTCAGGCATGGCAACCCCTTAGCATGGACTGGTAGCTTATCTGAATCCACAGCTTTCTCAGTGTTCTTGTCCTAGGATTTGGGTCTTAGTTTCCCCACCAGTCGTAGGAGATGTTAGATTGGAGCCTACAGAGTGAGATCATGAGAACTAAAATTTGTAGAACATTTTATTGCCTTGCCAAGCATATATTCTCATTTGTTTCTTACCACAATGTTGGTGATTTTACATTTGGTAAAATTGGAGTCTCAGAAAAGTTATGATGTGACATGCTAGTAAAAAGTAGAGAGCTACCTGATTCTGGGTCTCCCTGCCTTCAAGAAACTAATGTAGAGGAACAATTGCAGTAGTAGCTATCATTTATTGAACTTTTCAGTATGGTGGGTATTAGGCTATGTACTTTATAGCACCTATTTAATTCTTTTTTAAAAAAAGATTTTATTTATTTATTTATTTATTTATTTATTTATTTATTTATTTGAGAGAGAGAGCAAGAGTGTGTATATAACTGGAGGTGAGGGGCAGAGGAAGAAGGAGAAACAGACTCCTCACTGAACAGGGAGCCCAATGTGGGACTCGATCCCAGGACCCCGGGATCATGACCTGAGCTGAAGACAGACACTTAACTGAAAGGCACCCAAACGCTCCAGCACCTATTTAATTCTTATATGAGTTGAGTTAGGTGGGCCTCTTGGTTGCAATTGATAGGAACACAATTCAATCTGTAGTAAGCAAAAAGGGAAATCAATTAACTGAAAAGGCCATGGTGGACTTCAGGCCTGACTACACTCAGATATTCCAACACTCAGATCCAGGCATTAGGGATCTGTCTCCATCCTACTCATAGGTACACTCTGCTCCTTGTTGTCTTGATTCTTAGGAAAGCTGTCCACAGTGATGCCAAACGTGACCACCAGCAGACAGCCTCCACTGTGAGTGCAGTCATACTTGGAGAGGAGAGAGGTTCTTTCCTGATGATTCTAGCAAAAGTTCAGACCTGTACGAATGCATATATTGGCCAGGCCAGGATGTGATCACCTGGAGCCTAGGGGATAGCAGTTAGCCACACGAATCCTATGGGCTGAGAGTGGTAACAGGTGACCTCACACAAGAAAAAAAGGAGTGTGTTACTAGAAGGGATGCTGGATGATAAAACCGTAGAGATCCATTACAGCCATCATATGGGTAATGGATAGACAAGCTATTATCTCATTTGATGTACAAGAAGGAGGAGGCTCTGAGAGGTTACATAACTTGCCCAAAATTACTTAGCTAGTAAGGGGCAGAGCCAGGACTCAAACTTAGATCTGACCATCTTTGGATGGTGAGTTCTGGAGAAGAGTTCTAAGAGAGGATGACAAGAAAACTGGAGTGGCAGAGAGACTTCATGGAGCAGACAGGATGACAGCTAAATGAGTCTGAGATGGGAGGGACTCAGCAGTAGTGAAGGCACTCCAGGCAGGAAAACTGTCAGCAAAGGTATAGAGTCTTATGTAGAGCAAAGTACAGTCAGGGCACAAAACATTACACACCAATTGATTGTGGTGGTAGTTTTCAATGAGGTGAGTGTTACCATCTTTCCTTAACTGACTCTGGAGCTAGAATGCCCAGCATTCATTCCAAGCTTCAGAATTTACTAGCTGAATGTTCTTGGACAGGTGACTTACTCTCCCTCATTTCAATTTCCTCATCTGTGAAATGGGAATAATAATAATTGTATCTACTCCAGGGTTGCTCTGAGAATTAAAGGCAATACCTATAAAGAATTTAGAATTTTACTTGGCACAAGTTATGCTCACAATAAGTATTAATGATTAATTATTATTATGATAACAAGGAAATGATAAAAGGAACATTTTGTGAAATTGTTGTCTATGATATGTGTGGGCCTTTATACAGTTCTACTCGATATGCGTTGAGCATCAGTCTTCTATATATAGTCATTTCTAAGGACACATCTAGTTATGGAAATTAATGTCTTGTTTTGACTCATGAACTTTTTGCATAGCAATATTTTTATAAGGGGCCTCTTGATAACTACCTCATAGACCTATTCATAAAAGACAGAATGGTCTGGAATTGCTTAGTTGCATTCCTGACCACCCCAAATAAAGGATAGCATTTGAAATGCAATAAAAAGTAATCACAATTAATTTTGATGAAAATGTCTCTGGTTAAGGTTAATAGAGAGTGAGTGAAACTCCCACTTTCTTGGATTGTTAAGCAGATGTACTCAGATGCAGTAATTACTGCCTTCTGAAGACAGAACTTTCCATTCTTGGGGCACTTGATTTTTTTAATATTACTGTTGTTTTAAGTATTTCCTGTTTATGAGTTAGCTTCTTAAGCCTTTTAATAGGTGTCTGTCAGCTGGGATCATTTTTGGTTAGTTGGACAGTTGGTTGATTGATTGATTGGTTAGTAGATGTGGGATTGGCACCTACTAAATTTGAATTATTCTATACTAGTTTTTTGTAAGGGTTGGACATTATGACTTACTGATTTTGATCAACCAAGTAGGTATCATATCCAGAAAAATCTCAGGTAGAGTATTTTCTGCAATAATAATAGCCTGTTGGATGAGGTTATAAAAGAGAGATTGAAGAGATTCAACTAGTTATGAAAATTGGAGACAAAGTTGAATGTATTCAAACCAGGACATAATAGCAATGGGCAAAAACTGGGCCATTTCAGTCCAATCTAGATATACAGTCATGCTAAGAAACATTTCACAAACCCCACTTTCTTTAGTTCTTAGGTTTATAGTTTTATGGCAAGAATTGCAAACTCAGATGCCTTCAAGGTCTAGGCTATTAGCACAAATAAGAAACAGGTTTGCATGTAAGAAAAAATTATGATGTCTCATTCTTTCAGCCTGTCTTAATCTAAATTTTTGGTAGAGATGTATCAGTTAGCAATTGACATAATAATGCTATGTAGCAAATCATCCCAAAACTCAGTGGCTTTAAAGCATCAGTAGTTATTGTCACAGATTTTTCAGATTGACTAAATGGCCCAGCTTCTCCACGGTGGGATTGAATGAGCATTCCTATTTCTGCAAGTCTGTGAGTCTCTAGGGCACCTCCCTTCCACTTATGTTTATTCTGAGACTCAGGCTGAAGGGGGTCACCCAGGGGAAACTCTTATGATGACAGTAACAGAGGCACAAGAGAGTGAGCAAAAACTTGCAAGGTTTCATAAGGCCTAGACTTGATTTTCATCCCACCTCACTGGCCAAAGCAAGGCACATGGCTGAGCAAATAAGCAGGGATTAGGGAAGTACACTCTACCCATGGAAAGAACATTTTAAAGGGGCAGATACAAGGAAGGGTGAGGACTTGAGACTAATCATTCAAATTGTCAAAAGAGGCAAGATTTGGAGAAATATTTCTATACATAAGAAAAAACAGTAACATAAACATAATGAAAAATTATAGCTGCAGTGGCCTTAGTTACAGATGTCATAGAGGGTGGTAAGGAACTCAAGAGCCCATGGCTCATCAAAAGGAATTGAGACTACTAAGCTTTTACTGAAAGCTGCCATAAAGGTGGGCTTAAGATTGAGGGGACCCTCTGATTGCCATAAAATATAAATTTTTATGTGAAATCTATGGATTTGGTACGTTTTTAAATACGCTCTGGGTCTAGGGAAGCACATGTGCAGATGAATTGACCATTGGCTTGTAGCCTCTATTGTACAGCCCTGCATTCTGGTCCCACTGGGTTCACATGATATAAGAGACTAGCATCCTAGCTAGCTCAGTTTGACCCATCCAAGAGAAAGGGCAGTTTAGTGCATTTGCCCTGAGTCCTTTTTTTGTCTGAAAATACCTCGAATACATTGAATTATTGTTTCTCAGAGGAAATATCCACAATGTATAAGAATAGAGAGTCTTCTTGATTTAACTCTTAAAGCATGTTTTGGAGAATTTGGCAAAGAGAGCAGGAAAGGAAAAATAAAGAACCATGGAGCTAAACTGTCTACTCTTCAAATATTGGCCCTTATTTATTATTAGCTCAGGACTTTGAGTAAGGTAAGGAATCTCTCTCTTACTTTTTTTTTCATCTATAAGTGAGAATTCACAATCTCTACCTCCCTGGGAGGGTTAAATAAGGTGAGCTTTATGACAGGACCTAGCACAGTACCTGATCTATTTGGGGTTCAGTTACTAGAACTTTCCCCCAGAGAGACTGATAATGACCATTTAACCATAGAAGACAGTGACCATTGGGAGTATCATCCAACAAATCCTTTGCAACGATTCTATACTGATGAGTAATACAGATATAGAGCATACACCAGTAAATGAAAGTTTCCAATAAAGCATTAAACAACAGATTAGGCAATAAGGAGGAAAAATTAAAGCATTTTTCAAGTTGAACTGTGTGTAAAAAGTAAATGTAAAAGATCATGATTTTTTGGTATGATTCTGTAGAACTATTCTCCAGGACACAGATTATGGAGGATGATATTTATGTCTGGCCTTGGGGCTTTGGGCTTCTGTGTGTCCCATTAGAGACTGCATGGAGATTTTTCAACAAGGTGTCTTTCCGGAGATTCACACTAAGTCGGCATTACCAGAATGGGATGCTTTCCCACCCCCCACTCCCAACCTCTAGCTATTTCTTGCTGAGTAAATATGCCAATTTGAAATCCCATTGGACATCTTTGTAGATTTTGGCTGCATTTTTCCATGTGCAGTTATCGAGTTAATGAACTAACATTCTAAGAAATGCACAAGCCAATATTTTATGCTCTTTTTCTGTTGTATGTCTGCAGAATTCTCTTCAATTTATTGCCTGAAAACTAAAGTCTGTTCTTGTGTGCTTCCGTTTCCAAATTATAGGTTCCCAGGGAACTGTAAAGTTTCTTCTCTGCCAGTGGTTAAACCCAAGTGTGATCAGTTTAAAAAGCAAATGAATGTTCCCATTTATTCTTGTCCTTTTAGTAGAGTTCTAAAAAATAAGGAAAGCGAAAAAGACAATTTTATTTTTCAATTTGTGTGAGTCTGTATATCCATATCTTTTTTCCAAGGGGACTTCCTTTACTTTGCTTCTCCAATTAGAGTTGGAGTCAGCTTACTGAGGAAGTGTAACAAACAACATAAACCTCAAAAAAATGCATAACCTTCAGCAAACATAAAGTGCATTATGAAGTTCCCAAGCATTGGGAAGTTGTTTCTTTGCAGAGAGACACTTAATGATTTAAGCAACAATTTTTAAGCCCCATATCTGTATGTTCATCTCTCCAAGTCACTAAGTTAAGTTCATTTCTCTTTCAATTCCGTAAGCTTAAAATTGTTACTCTAACTGTGATCCATGTTCATGTGTTATGGTACACTTCTAAGTACTGACCTGACCAGCAGAGTTAAGAGATTCATCATTAGAAGAAACCTGACCAGCAGAGTTAAGAGATTCATCATTGTCAAAACACGTTTAGTTAGCTCCTGGTTTTTCATGGCCGTTTGTTTGGTATAGCATAGAGTGACTTAGGGCGGCTCCATTTCAGCCATCTTGTTCAACATATGGGAAGATGGGAAAAGTCATCGAACACAGTTTTAAAGAAAAACACACATTTGTTCAAATTTTCATTAGAATTTAATATGATTTTTTTTAACACTGCAAGGTGTTTTTGTTTGCCTTGCAATTTTCTATGTTGATGGGTAGAGATTGTTGGGACTTTCCATTAAATTGTGAATAAATTCTATCATGTTGTTGAAATTTGGACTGAACCACATCCAACATTTCCAGACTCTGTTCGTGGCTTCAGACAATAAGAAATACTCAAGTATTTGCGAGTCTGAGGAGGACACAGAACGTTGGAGGGTAGGACTGAGGTTTAGTACAGAAGTGCTTTCTTTCCTTGGGGATTTATGTTGACATTTGTTTTTCTTTCACACTATAATCCCCCACGAGCCAAAACTGACTTTTGTTGTAGCAGCTCCCTATAGGCAGTCTCAGAAAATCTTATTTGACAATCAGTTCTGGTAGCCTTGAGTTGAGTCGTTATTCTTTGTAGTAACTCACAGACTGTCAGGGATGACAAGGCATTCTGTGCAATGTATTTGGGAACTAACCATTTGTTAGAAATGTTCCAAGAAGCTAAAGTGAAATTGTGTAAATAAAACTGTTGTATGTGGGGTTTTTCTTCTTTCCTCCCAATAAAGTATTACTTGTTTTTCCAAATGTGCAGTAACTCACATGTTTCTTCTGAGAAATGTCTTCTGCTTTTTCTTGAGGATTTGTGACCTAATCCTCCACTTCATACAGCCCCTCTATACAAACACAATATATTTCTATGGAAAAGAGAGGTTTACCCTTAATCAAGTGTTGCCTAATCTACCTACTAAATTACCCCCTGGAGACAGAGTGGGGTTCATTATTCTTTTCTGAAGGGTTTTCAGGTTTCACTCCATTAAAGGCTCTTAGATAGTCCTCAGCAAAGTGAATGTTTGTTTGTCCAAGGCTGAATATCCTATAGAATGAAATGCAACATATTTATCAAATGAAATCATTGTTATTATAGAGGTAGAGTCCTGAATGTCCTGGAATGACAAAGCTTGAGGGGATGGGGGGTGGAGAAAGGAATCTTCCTAGAATAATATGGTAATCTCTTAATTCATTTCAAAGGAGGTTCCTAAGGAGGATCAGACAATTTTTAATATATTATTCCATTTTCTCTTTTTGGTCCCTGAAATATAAATCGATAAGGGAAAGGTAGCATGCATCCTCCTGTGCTCTCCAGTGAGATTTAAGCATTCATAGGTATGCCTCACCTCTAGGGAAGGAGGCAGGGCTGGCTCTCTAGAACCTGCATTTCTTCTGTTTATCTTTGATTCTGACCTCTGGGCTTACTTTGAGGTGAAGCTTGGGCCATATACTGGAGACATCATCTTAATTTTTTTTTTTTTTTTCAAATCACTGCAGATGATCAGGTTAGTCAACAATAACAACTACACATCTCAGCCAGAGCCCTGCGTGTTTCTCAAAATGCTTCCCTGAGTATTCTTCAGGCTAGATCTTCCTACTGACCTTAAAGATTGGGAGGGGCAAGTTTATGTGTTTTTGTTTTATAGATAGGGAAACTGAGCCTCAGACAGTTGTTAAGGCTGACTTATCTGCAATTTTAGGTGTTATTAAAGGTAAAGATTTGAGGAGGTACCAGTGCATAAGAGTTATTCCTGTGAAGGTCAGACTAAAGCTTAGCTTTTGGAAACAAAAAATTGCTGCTCCACGCAAAAGTTTCTAAACCTGGAGTTGCACTTTAAAAGCCACTGAAGAGGGGATCCCTGGGTGGCGCAGTGGTTTGGTGCCTGCCTTTGGCCCAGGGCGCAATCCTGGAGACCCGGGATTGAGTCCCACGTCAGGCTCCCGGTGCATGGAGCCTGCTTCTCCCTCTGCCTATGTCTCTGCCTCTGTCTCTCTCTCTGTGACTATCATAAATAAATTAAAAAAATTAAAAAAAAAAAAGCCACTGAAGAAAGAGATCTTTAGGGTGTGTGCTTGGGAGCATCTATATGTCTTTCCATTCTGCTTGAATCTATATCAGGCATAATATAATTTTCAAAATAGATACAATGAAGGCATTACTAAAGAACCCACACTTTGAAGGCAAGGGGATTGAAAGAAGAAAATAATTCTGATAGCATACTTTATTATTTTTTCAAAGTTAGAATTCACATGATAATTCACTCACAGGCCCCTGGAGATCCCTAAAGGGTGCTCATGTTCAACATGCATCAAAAGAGCCAGTACAGTTAAACCAGCTTTTCCTGGCCAGGGTAATCATGACAGGTTTACCTTGAGATATGACTACCAAAGGTTAGTCAGGGGGGCACCTGCAAATCACAGTGCATGTCATTCCCAACATCAATAACCTATTTCTAATAGATGCTGGTATTTCAGCATGTTTTTATGGAAGGCAGAGACCTGGGCATGGTTAATTTTTTTTTTTAATGTTAACTTTGACTTATGGCTTGTCCAAAGCATTGCTAAACTGTATATTCAAACACTCCAGATTAAGGAAATGACAATCAATGACATGGGCAATGATTTAGATGGAAATCTTGCAAAAGGAAAATACAACTATAAAATCTGTTCCTGGTCATTTAATAGTCTCTCCTGTAATATACATTTGGGAAGCTGGTAATTTGAATTTATGACATTTTTAATTTCATCTCTG